>NW_015166432.1:995716-1016744 GCF_001447785.1 Gekko japonicus | reverse complement strand
TCCTCTGCCCCCCCCTCCACCCTCTTCTTTCTTCCTTCTCTTCTCTCTCTCTTTCCCCCACCCACTTTTCTTCTTCCTCTCTCTCTCTTTCTCTCTCCCCTGGTTTGGGGGGGGCACCCAGTAGAAGCCCCGCGACAGCACCGATCGCCCGGCTTCCCCCCCACGCTCAGTAGAAGCCAAGTGGTGCCTTCCCACCCCCCTACCCCTCGCCAGTACTCCTGCCGCCCGGCAAGTCGGATGGCAGAGACAAGCTGTCCCAGGCCCCCACACCGCATCTCCCCAACCCGCCCGGGAAGCTGGACAGACGGGGGAAGCTTTTGCAGGCCCCCTTGCCTCCCCCCTTCTTCCTTCTCTCTCTCTCTTTTTCCTTTCTTCCTCTCTCTCTCCCTCCCTCCCTCCCCCCTTCCTTCTTTCCTTCCTTCTTCCACCCACCCAACCTGTCTAGGGGCCCATTGTCTCCGTCCTCAACGGGCTTTGCTCCCTAGTGAAATTATATGGCATTAAAAACACTTTGCTGCTGTCCAAAATGGAAGCCCCCTGTTGACTTTCACGTGCAAACATAAACACACACCTTCACCACCACACGTGGCTCCTCTTACTTAGGATCATTGCACTGAGCTTGAATCTGCCACTGCTACGCAGCACTGGTGGCGGTGGGCACTCAGCATAATACTGGTAGAACACAATATATGTTGAAGAACACGCTATGGAGAGACATGCAATTTTTAGGAGAAACGTCTGTGTTCCACCCTGAAACACACCTGTGATGCAGTTCCTGAAATTGGCATCACAATTCGCAAGGGAAAGAATGTGTGCATGTAGGAAAAAGTCTACACATAGATAGTATCCCATTCCTAGAGGTCACAATTGGATATTTTTGGAACATTCAATGTTCTACCACAGGAAATCAATATACCATCATCTGCCACTTGCATTAATACCTAGCCCCATCCCATTGTCACGAAGAGGCTTATAGATATTTCATCACAACCATGAGATTAAACCAGCTTTCTATGAGAAGAACCAAAGTGGAATCCATGGATACTTCTGAAGAGTAATACCAAAGGGCTTCGGCTTTCTGGAGGGGCTCTCTGGCATGAATATTAGGCATAGTCTATGGGAGTCTACTGGTTTGTCATACTGTGTAATATCTGCATATGGAAATCCATCACTGTTTGGACTCAAAACGAGTTCTTTAAAACATATTTGAAGTCCTAAATGGCAGAAAGGCAAATCACTAAACTAAGTAAATAATAAACATCATTGTCCTCAGATAGAATATAAAAGCTAAAAATATAAATGGTGTGTATGGTTGTGTCGAAGAAGCAACAATTTGTAATCAGTTATAAATTGTCTAGGGAATTCTTTTTTGGACTATAAGCCAGGATCAAATTTTAAAAGTAAATAAATAAATACATAAATAAATAAAATCATTCAGTTCCAGTCACTAACACTTTTCCGCACAAAGCCACAAAAAACTAAAGAGTTTCAGCTGTGCTTAACATTTGGATTCATTAAAAGTTGGCATTCAAAGTGAAATTGAGGAGGAGGGTGGGGAAGGGTGAACGAAGCAGCTGACAATTTTCTTTGACTGCTTGACAACTGAGTTGTTCCGTAACAGCCACAGTTTTTAAGAACTCATTTCTTGATACCTGGTTAGCATACTAGCTGAGGATGGCTTCAGGTGGGCGGCCATGTTGGTCTGCAGCAGCAGACCAAAGTTTGAGTCCAGTGGCACCTTCAAGACCAACAAAGTTTTATTCTGGGTATAAGCTTCCGTGTGCATGCACACTGGTTTGGTAGGTCTGGTTCACCTTCACCCAACTGATCACCCATTGCCCTTAGTGTAGGGTTACCATATTTTGAAAAGAAAACAAAGAGGGTATATTTCCCAACTGACTGCTTAGAACGAGTGATTGCTATGACAAATCTCATTTTAAATACCCCTACTACTTAAGCGAAGAGTTGGACTCGACTGTGCGACTGAACAAAAAACTACTTAAGCTGTGATCGTTGCAACTAGCTACGAATATTCATAACCTTCCAGCCCCAAAAGAGGACATCTTCATCAGTTTTTTTTTAAAAAAAGAGCCCAAAAGAGGATGGACACCAAAAAAAGAGTAAAAATGTAAAGGTTCCCTTGCTAATCTGACTCTAGGGTTGTGGTGCTCATCTCCGTTTCAAAGCCGAAGAGCCAGCGCTGTCCGAAGACGTTTCCGCGGTCATGTGGCCGGCATGACTAAACACCAAGGTGCACGGAACGCTGTTACCTTCCCACTGAAGTGGTACCTATTTATCTACTTGCAATTTCTTGCTTTCGAACTGCTAGGTTGGCAGGAGAAAAAAAAAGAGTACATGTCCTCTAAAAAGAGGACCTCTGATAACCCTACCTTAGTGAGCTTGCAAACTGAGTATTTTTACAAACAGAAACCAGTGCACAGTGCCTCTACATGATCATTTCCCCCCACAAATACCCAGCTTAAGGGTACGACACCAGGGGTTACTAGTTCACTTCCCACAATAACATATGCTAAATTAATAACAACCATGGTTACATATTAAATCTTCACTGCACTTTATAATATTGGCTTGTAGGCATGAAAAGCTAAAAGTTATTCTATGGCCCCAAACTTGAAATCAGTTGTCTGACTTTGCAATAATCTTGAAAATACTGGAACATATAGCTTCTACATCAAACTATGGTTCAATTAACACACTGTGCCAAACCTTGTGTCACTCTAAATCACAGTTTGTCTGTACGTCTGGAAGCACAAACCATTGTTCACCTATGTGCTGAAAGTTCATACCATGGCTTGATGTGATGTCTCTACTGACATCACATATGATGGCAAAACATAGCCTGCAGTGATAATCCACTTTCAATCCACTTTTGGTGCACTTTCCAACTGGATTTGTTTGGCTTGTTGTGTGTGAGACTTGGGATCATTCAGTTCCCTCTCCATATTCTCTCTCACATACTCTTAATACTCTCTCCCGCTCTCTTTATTTTATAACAAACCGTAATTTGCTTGAAAACGGGAAAAGAAACCACAGTTTGTTTTAAGATCTGGTTTGCAGACAAACCGTGGATTGTTTCAAAAGAGGAAGTGTAAAACGAAATCTCTATGTGTGAGAAGAATTAAAAAAAGGAGTTCACAAACCCAAGCCCAAGACCTATTCACTGAATGCCAGACAATGATTTAACATAACATCTGAAATTAGTCACTGTCTTGTTTGTGCAAATTACTG
Source organism: Gekko japonicus (assembly GCF_001447785.1). NCBI lineage: Eukaryota > Metazoa > Chordata > Lepidosauria > Squamata > Gekkonidae > Gekko > Gekko japonicus. The sequence continues at coordinate 1,013,495 of NW_015166432.1, read as the reverse complement.
GGAAATAAGTCACTTTGATTTATATGGGACTTAGTTCCAATTGATGTGGTTAACACCAAAGTGTTAACATTTTTGTGTTTCTTCCTATTTATTCATTTAAAACATGAAATGTTTCAGAATTTGGGGCTAATAATGATAAAATATATTATTTAAGAGAAACATATTTTACGTAATGCATTCAGAGAGCAATCCTACTGAGATCTATCCACCGAGACTTACTTCCAAGAAAGTATTCTGAGGACGACAACCTTAGAATGATCCAGTAGGGGACAGGGGATAAAATAACCTGTTCTTTCTCCACTGCTAATGAACATTTAGATTACCAAACATAAATAAATTTTAAATCTTAATTTGTTTCGCTACTTTAATAATGTATGACTGACTTAATCATGTGAATTGCAGTCTAATACTGCAGTCCGGTTCGAATTAAACCAGACATCTTTGCAATGCGATTAGACCTTCAGTGGTGTAAGCAGGGGTCGTTTCGTAGAAAAAGAGCTAGGGGAACTCATTAGCATAACTCATTAACATATGCCACACCCCCTGACATCACTGGAAGTGTGTCATAAGGCCACACCCCCTGACATCACCGGAAGTGTGTCATAAGGCCACACACACCACCCCCAACGGTCCCGGCTGCCGCCACCGGCCTTGCAGCTCCACTGCCGAGCCCCATGAGGGGCCCGGCGGTGGACCTGCAAGGCCGGCAGGAGTGCAAGGAAGCCCCGCGAAGGCCCTCCCTGGCCCCAGGCAGGCAGGGGTGGGGAGAGGCAGGGAGGAAGCAACTTACCCTCCCTCTTCTCCTGCCTCCTCCTGGCTGAATGAGGGCCGGAAGCGGGGAGGCCGGAAACAGGGGGCAGGGCTTCGTCATGTGCCCCGCCCCCGTACCTCACCCGGGGGAACTGCGATCCCCCACGTCCCCCCCCGAAATGACCTCTGGGTGTAAGACAACCAGGGCAACCTGTCATCTTCGCCCATGTGGAATTCTAGCACTCCAAGTACTAAGGACAGTGACCCTTGGTTACTTTCGTGAGTCCTTTTATAGGTACATAACAAAAGGCATGGAGAAGAGATTCCAAGGGAATGGCCCTGGATAAAAACAACTTCATGGAAGGCACAAACCCTGTAGTTAGTCTGCAAATCCTCCTAAACTGAAAAAACATGGAATACACCCTTCTAAGCCCATAGACTTTGGACTTGGAAAACTCTGCAGTAGTAGTTTTGCACAGCTTACCAAGGGCTCATTCGTACATATATGTATACCACTCATCTCGTTGCTCAGTTACTGAAAAATTGCAGAATTGCTGAGCAGGCTGTGCGTGCCTCAGCTGAAAAGGATTTGACGGGATCCAAAGAACTGTTTGGGAGCATAAAGTCCTTCTGTGAGGAATAACTGATTTCCTGCTCCAGCTGTATCTCTTCAGGAAGGTCCCATGACCCTCAGCAATCACTTTTCAAGGGGCACAAGGCGCTGTGATGGAAAGGGGAGCAAAAAGCGCCATTACACATCCAGTCTTCTGTGTGTGGCTCACTGGATTCCCACCAGGGTATGAGAAGTGATATAAGAACATAAGAGAAGCCAATGTTGGATCAGGCCAATGGCCCATCCAGTCCAACACTCTGTCATACAGTGACCAAAAATACCAGGTGCCATCAGGAGGTCCAGCAGTGGGGTCAGGACACTAGAAGCCCTCCCACTGTTGACCCCCCAAGCACCAAGAAGACAGTGCATCACTTGCCCCAGAGTTCCTATCTATACCTTGTGGCTCATAGCCACTGATGGACCTCTGCTCCATATGTTTATCCAATTCCCGCTTGAAGCCGTCCACGCTTGTAGCCGCCGCCACCACCTCCTGTGACAGTGAATTCCATGTGTTAATCACTCTTGGAAGCTTTAAACCTCTGAATACTGATAAACCTCAGAATACCAATAATATTTACAGAGATAGAAAACCACTGCTGAAGACTAGCGCCAGGAGGTAATATCATAAAAAGGCCCTGGCCTCTATGCCCTGTTGTTAGCCCTCCAGAGCAACTTGGCTGATCACTGGATGAAACAAGATGGTGGATTAGATGGGTTACCAGTCTGATCCAGCACAACATTTCTTATATTATTTAACTGTGGTGTTTAACTGGTATGGTGGCTGCTTTATGTCGTCTCCTGACACTTCATTAATCAAATGATGGGGAGCCATGATTTACCATATCTACCCTCTTCTGATTCCTCAAGCAGTCAAAGAGAACCCTGCAAGTTGAATGCACCACAGCTTTTGTGGTTCAACAGGACAGTGTTCCAGGAGGACAAATACAAGTATTAGAGTGTTTTATATATAAAAAGTGCAGCCTTCAGTTAAAACAGAAGCAAAATTCACTTCTTCTTTTTTGCTATCAGATAAATGTAACCCATTATTTCTTAATACATACTATTAATTTCGATTTTAAGTGCTTAGAGCCTCTAAACGTCCAATTCCATATTTTTTCTCCTTTGCGATAAAAACACAGTAATGAAGGCACAGATCCTATACTGTTTTCTACTAATGCAGATCAATCTTCTGTTGAGGAGTGCCCTGGGTGCCTTCTGCACATGCAAGAGTGGAGAGTGCCAAGTGCCCAACGAGCATGCTGTGAAACAGGATCCTCCCCCCCCCCACCCCGATGGAGGGAGGACTGCACTGTGCTAGAGAAAAAAGTGCAGCATCTAACCCCGAGACTCTTCATTTTGGACAATAATGATTTTGTGGCAATTGTCTATTTTTCTCTCTCCGGCTTGTTTACTACCAATAAAGGCAATTCACTTTTGAAGTTTTGGGGCAAAACTGTGGACTCTTTTCTCTAGTCTACTATGCCATCACAATACCGGTATGAAAAAGTTCCTGATCAAAATGAGAATTAAAGCAGAATTGCCTGGATAGATTGGGGGAAAGGGGGAAACCGCCAGTGCTTCTCTCCACGGAATGCTGTATCTTTGCTTGTTACTAATGAACGCATTAGTTTCTAGACAACTACTGAATGACTAAGATGAAGACCCTTTTTTTTTTGAGATATATAAAGTTCAAACACTGTATAAAAGGAGGGGATTTTTTTGTAATAAATGAAGGAAAGACAAAAAAACTATTCTGATTAATTAATCCAACATTTCTTATAAAATTAATTTTTTCCAGGATGTAGCACTGTTTTTATTTAACACAGCTTTGATTTTCCGCCTACAGAACTTTTAAAGAGAGAAAAAGAGAGAGGAGGAGGAGAGACCACAGCTACGCACGCCTGCTGACTTCTTATAAAAGGTCCAGTTTTAAACTTGTTTACACTACTGATTTCAAATTAATTCAAGACGGTGGCTAGTTAAAGAAAGAGACCATGGCAGAGATTTTGATCAAAGAACTTAAATTCAGCAATTTTCAGTTTAATTGAATACTAAAAAGGAACATTAGGTCCTCAATAGGTCTATATCTTTTTTTTTTCCTAGTAAGGAGGTAAAGTATTTATTGAAATGTGTGTTTCTCTGAGTTTAGAAAAGTTATGAAAAGAAACTTAATTGTTGTTTCTATCGTCGTCATCGTTATTATTAATGACAATGTCAGTTATTAGGAATATTAATTAGGGATGGTTGATTTGTTGAAATAACTTTGCTGGTACCCTGCAAAAATGCAATTTGCTTCAAAGGCGCCAAAGAAAGGCAATATCAAGAAGGATTAATAGAATGTGCATGAAGAACTTAAATGAAAATTCTTAATATAAATCACAGTATAACTATTATGGGAACATAGTGCTCTGTGCAAACAACTGAACAGGAACTGCAAATTTATTTTCGCCCCCTTCAATCTTCACAACAGTCCTGTGAAGGAGGCCTAAATATCTGTAAGGCGATTTAAAGTGGATGCCAATGGTCTGCAGATAACAACATATTGGGTTTTTTACACATCTAGGTGTCACAAAACATAAAAAATGACACTGTGTAATCTCAAGGCTCCAATCCCCCCTCACCCCGGATAATTACATCTGAAAGGACCGGGGCACAGAATTCAAAAAGTGCACACATTCACTTCATTTTAAAAAATTACTAGAAGCATTTGAAGGTTCTCCGTATGAGTGCAAAATGACACCGATATGTATTCTGAAACAAAATTCAGCACTGCCAAAAACCCAGGTCTTACAGAAGAACAAACGATCCAGTGCACAGTGCATTGAGTAGCACTGAAGCTTTCCAGTTCAATAAGGTCAGAATCCTCTTTGAAGAGGGGTATACTAGTGGCCTCAACATGCACTACATTTTATCCTAATGATTTTTGGCAACAGACTACTGAATTGCACACAATTGCGTTTAATGAAGACCACATTCTCTTTGCTTCCTGCCAATGCTTATTAGAATGCATTAAAAAAAAACCTGTGATGCAATAACTGGCTATATGAAATGAAAATATGAATGCAAATTGGCATTTCTAAGTTTAAAGTGATATTTTGCATAACAGGAACCCAAACAGGGGAAGCCGAAAGAGCGTACACAACCCAAACGACTCTTAGCATAGTAATTATTACAGGGAAGAAATGAAGGGTTGCTCATAACATCATGAGAACAGGGTAAGGTTTCTACCACTCAATGTTCATACTGTTATAAATAAATCCTATTCTAAAGAGGTGTTCTGAAAAATGGTCAGGGTTCATTTTAGCTGATTTAAAAAAAAAAAATACAGCTACCAAGTTCAAGGTTTCAAAATGGAAAGGCTTCTGCAAAAACCGCTAACCTCAGGAAAATATTAAAAACACTGACACCTGCAACAAAATATTAACTTCCTATGCTAAGATTATTGCACAAATCAGTAACTTTGCAATAGTGATATGACTCAGATGACTTTCCTTCTTGGGAGGTTTTCAAGCAGAGGCTAGATGGCCATCTGACAGCAATGCTGATTCTGTGAACTTAGGCAGATCATGAGAGGGAGGGCAGGAAGGGCTGCCTCAGTGCTTAGTTCTTGTGGCCCTTTCTTATGCACCCAGGGAAATGCTGATCGCCACTTTGGGGTCAGGAAGCAATTTTTCTCCAGGCTAGTTTGGCTGGAGATCCTGGTGGCTTTTTTACCATCCTCTGGGCGTGGAACAGCGGTCACTGGGGGTGTGAATGTCCTGCATTATGCAGGGGGTTGGACTAGATGACCCCAGAGGACCCTTCCAACACTATGATTTTATGATTCTATGTCTTATGCAACATTTTTTTTTAAAGCGGCTTTTAAATGCATCTGTGGAAAACTATGTACTTAAATGCCACACTGGCAATAATTCAAGCTCTGCTCACAGCATGTGGAAGGCGCAGACTGAGGTGGAAAGACGGGGCATTTGTTCTGCAGTGTCACACAAGCACTCACGCCGAGCCCTGGTAACAGCATACCAGAACAGCTCAGACTAGCCCGATCTCATCCAAGCTTGGAAGCTAAGCAGGGTCAGCCATGATTAGCATTTGGAAGGGAAACCTCCAAGGAAGACTGGGTTGCTGTGCATGCAAAAACCACTGCAACTTGGCAGCACACGATTATTATCGTATGGGTGTTCCCCTAAAGTGGGCCTCAACATGGCAACCAAAGATGGCTCATAATACCTCCTCATTACATATCCAGTTCAGAAAGTGTTAAAAGATCTCTCCGCACATGAAGGATGCAGCACGGCGATCCTATGCTAGTGGGAAGGAGGAGGAGCAGCTCGATCAATTAATAATAAATAATCTGGATCAGATTCTGATCACATTTCCTGCCTGGAAGATGCCGAGAAAGTGCTGGATGCAAGTAGCTTTCCTGGATCTACTGCTCATAAACTGGTTGCTGGATCCCACTGACCATTGGGTCTGTTATCATTCCCTCCCAATTCCTCCCCCACTGTCTGGGTAAAGACCGCTGCCTCCCCCCAGCTTAGATGCGCACCAACCAATGTTCCCTCTAAGCTGTGGAGTCTTGTGAGCAAAAATTCTACTTGGTGAGCTACTGGCATTAAAGTTGTGAGCGAGCGATTTGCCTGCTGCATAAATTAGCTTGCTCTGGAGCCCTCCTTCCTGAGCTAAGACAAAAATGTGTGAGCCGGAGGCTAAAAAACTGTGAGCTAGCTCACACTAACTCAGCTTAGAGGGAACAGTGGCACCAACCATGAGATGCATTCTTATTGGGCTCACACAGGATTGCAGTGAACTACATAAATACGCTGCTCCTTCCACATGAAAAGACTGCACAGAGTCCTTTTAAATTAGTGTGCAAGAGGCTGAACGCCGAAAACAAATGTTTAAAAACTACACAGAGGGTAAAGATTATGCAACAAATATCAATACCAGCATTAGCGTTTTATAGGGAAGGGATTATTAAAGCCGAGGAACCAAACTTCTCCTCCTTCCTGCAGGCATGGCGTCGATACGCGCAAGCGCACTGTGTGCCACTTGGCAAAGCTTCCCGCCTGCCCTCCTTACCGAAGGAGCAGCTGGAGTCGAGCTTCCCTTTGTGCCACACATGAACACTCTTGATGCGGGATACACCACAGAAGAGAAACCAAATGTGCCTGGAAGTCAATGCAGGCTTCACATTCTCACTGAAGAGCGATATAAAGCACAAAAACGATTAAAACCTTGCACGTGAAGTAAGTCTTGTGCTTTCCAGGGGGAACAAAGCGGTTTTGAAAAAGAACAACCACGCGCTGATTAATGCTCCCTCTAAGCTGTGGAGCCTTGTGGGCAAAAATCCTACTTTGTGAGCTCCTGGCATTAAAGTTGTGAGCGAGCGATTTGGCTGCTGCATAAATTAGTTTGCTCTGGAGCCCTCTTTCCTGAGCCAAGACAAAAATGTGTGAGCCGGAGGCTAAAAAACTGTGAGCTAGCTCACACTAACTCAGCTTAGAGGGAACAAAATTCTTGATTTGTGTCATTCCATGGTGGGCAATGGAATTCTGCGGACCGCTGTTGTCGGCTCAGGCTACCATTCTTAAACCGGAATAGATTAGAACTGCAGTAAAGGTGTGGAATACTTGCTCATCCTGAGCCCGTGGAAGTCCGTGGCCAAACGACCACCTTCGATAACGCAGGACAGAACATCAAAGTGAAAGGCGCACAGGCTGCAATTGCTTGCCAGAGCTCTTGCAAACTGTGTGTTATGGGCTATGCAGGGCCTCTGCCTGCAGGCAGACTTTCCTACTCAAGAGCCATGCACTTAATAACAGAGTGGTCCTTATGGTTCTCAAGTCCAGCACCTTTGAGAGATTTTTAAAATAAATAAATAAATAAAAAGTTTTAAACAAGGCCACGGAAAAAGCAACAGCTACGGAGGGAGGTTTAATTGACCGAAATCTCAAGGCGCAAGTTGTTCTCACCCCCGCAAGGAATAACTGTGACCGCCAGAAGGAGAAAGGAATGTTGTTTTTGTAAGTATGCTTAAGTAACTCATGCAAAGATGAATCGCATCCAAATATACATTTGAAGATCATCTATATCTTTGGTCAGATAAACTTGCACTTAAATTTATGCATGTGCACTCTTGGAAATCACAACAATCTCTATATAAGTGAAGCAAATAAATAATCTCTTAACCGTGGTTAATGTTACACACTCTGGCCAGTGTAGGAAAAAGTGGAGTACATACAACATTAGTGCACTTGGTTGGATTTGAAGCTATGATTTCATTTATCATAGAATCATAGAATGTTAGAGTTGGAAGGGACCTTGCAGGTCATCTCTGCAGGGTTATAGCCGAAAGATAGCGCTACAACATACCCAAAAGATGGCCGTCCAGCCTCCGTTTGAAAATGTCCACCGAAAATTTACTTCACTTATATCCTACCTTTTTCCACAATGAGGACCCAAAGAGGTTAACCGCTCTCCTCTCCCCTGTTTTATCCTTACAACAGCTCTGTGAGGCAGGTAAGCCTGCAAGAGTGTGACTGGCCCAAATTCATAACCCAGCAAGCTTCCGAGGCAGGGAAGAAGAAGAAATTGGATTTATTCCTCACCCCGCCCTTCACTACCTGAAGGAGTCTCAGAGCTGCTGACAATCTCCTTTCCCCTCCCCTCCCCACAACAGAACCCCCTGAGAGGTAGGTGGGGCTGAGAGAGCTCTGAGAGAACTGCTACTGCTTGTGAGAGAACAGCTCTGAAATAACTTGTAACTGACCCAAGGTCACACCAGCAGCTGCACGTGGAGGAGTGGGGAATCAAATGTGGTTCACCCAGATTAGAGTCCGTGCTCCTAACCACTACACCAAACTGGAGGGGATTCTTACCTGGTTCTCCAGCTCGATGTAGTGGTTAAGAGTGGTGGACTCTAATCTGGAGAATCGGATTTGATTCCCCACTCCTCCACATGAAGCCATCTGGGTGACCTTGGGCCAGTCACAGTCCTCTCAGAACTCTCTCAGACCTGCCTACTAACAGGGTGTCTGCTGTGGGGAGAAGGGAAAGTGATTGCAAACTGCCTCGAGACGCCTTCGGGTACTGAAGAGCGGGGTATAAACCAACCTTCTTCTTCTCCCAGATCTTAGTCTGACACTTAGGCCATGATCACACGGGCAAGTCTGGCCCGACACAGCCACTCCTCCCCTCCGGATCAAATGGGCACAGTCAGACAGTCACCTCTGTCAGGCATTCCCCAGCCATACTTATCCCATCATGGGATGACCTGGAGCTGCGTTAAAAAGGCACCACATCAGAAGTGGTGTTTTCAGCTCCACGTGCAGTCATTGCACATGGCCAGATGTCTGAACGGGGGGGAGCGCTCACAGAACGGATTTGTCCGTTCTGCTGCTAGGGAGGTGTTTTGTGTTGTTTTTTTTTTAAATCACCTATATGCGCATGTGCACGCACGCACATGCACACTTACGCACATTTTTTTTTAAAAAAAAATCACCTATATGCGCATGTGCATGCACGCACATGCACACTTATGCACGTGCATGAATTTTGAGATTTTCTTTTTGACAGCGCGCTCCATGGCTGAGGCGTTACAATAATGTGGATGCTTTATCACAAGAGGTCTCCGTGGGTAACCCGCAGCGGGGTGTTCTGTGTAGCCGATATGGCCCGCCACATTTTCAGCCGGTTCAATTAGAGACGGCACCATATCGCACCCAGCCGCCAGTGTGGCCATGGCCTTAGACACTGCACCACACTGGCTCTCATGTGCTCAACTCAATTCTTGCTCCTCCCCTCCCATTTTCAAACTTTCCCATATTTTAGCACTGCATCTGCACTGAAGTTAATGCTAGCCATGAAGCTCAAAAAACCCTGCATGAAAGTAACCGTTGTTAATCTAGGTGCTGATTGCAGAGCTCCATCAAGATGCAGGCTGAGAGGGCATCCCCCAAATGTCAACTTCATCGCAAGCTGCAAGCGGTAGCAAAACCGTTTCCTGTCCAAATGCTCTGAATAGCATTGCTAAGATGCTCGGTGCACATTCTCCCAGCTCCATAGCTCTCCCGTATCTGCCATCTGACAAATATATATTGCTGTTAATGATTCACAAAAGAGGTGTTTCGGTCCTCCTGGGGTGGGTGTGGGTGACTGTGTGGATTTCCCCTCTATTGTAGCCTCGCCTACTTTGCCTGGCTGACTCAGTGTTTCTTCCTGGGATTGTTTGGGTTCAGAGCAGAAATACTTTGCACAGGAACATTCTCACACTGCTGTGTCACAGCCTCCTCTCACCGCCCTCGATATATTCTGCTTAATACACCAGACAGAACCCACCCCCTTGGTTTTCTCAAACTGGGTGCGGGGGGGGGGGGCTATGCAGCTGTGGTCTCTAGTATTCCAGACTTGCTCAGTCGGCCTGCCTGAGTCATAAAGCTACTTGTTTTCTAAAGGATACTGAAATGCTTTGCAGCACCATTCTCTCGCTGCCGCTTAGAAACTGTGGCCCAATCCAGTAAATCTGGAGGATGCGCTAATACCGTGATGGACACATGTCACTGACCTAGAGGCAGAACATATGGTGGTCAAGAGTGCTGACAAGAGCCCTGACCTGGATAGCCCAGGAAAGCCCAGTCTCGTCAGGAAGCTAAGCAGGGTTGACTGTGGTTGGTACTTGGATGAGAGACTTCCTCGGAATACCAAGTCGGGAGGACAGGGGCAGGCTTTATTCAGCCACCTCTCTGAATATCCTCCAGGCCTCCAGTAGGGGGTCAGTCACCAGAGGTCGACGTGACTTCCAGGTCCGCGTGCGCGCACACATATATATACAAAAAGAGTGCTGACAAGTTGCAGCTGATTTATGGCAATCCTGTAGTGTTTTAATTCAACAAATGAAGAAGAGTGGCTTGCCATTGCCTGCCTCTGCGTAGCAGTCTTGGACTTCCTTGGTGGTCTCCCATCCAAGTACTAACCAGGGCTGGCCCTGCTTAGCTTCCATGGTCTGAAAAGTCCATGACAGCAGTGGGGCACATGTAACCCATGCAGATCAGCAAATCGTAACAAGGCATCAATTGGGCAACCTCCTTGCTGACAGACATCACAGTGGAGATGCAAAACAGCTTAAAACACTACCAGAGAAGTGGGACAGAATTTTTTTTCCTGTTGAGACATTTCCAGAGCTTTATCCCCCCCCTCCCAATTTCAGAAGATTTGTCGTTTCATAACATTAATTGCAATGAAGAGATGCCACTGCTAATACAATATCAGTCAAGCCTGGAAGTTTTAATGTTATAATTAATGTTTATCAGGAGATTATCTCTAGGATTTGTGCCAAAGAGTACAGGTACATTTTATTGACTCATACACTGGGAGTGGGAGGATAAAACTGCAAATACTTATGATAAGCTCAAGCGGGGGGAGGGGGAAATCAAGTCATGAATTTGTCTGATTTGGTTTGGATTTGATCCACACAGGCAAGCTAAAATTCTAATTTATAGGTGTCCTTTCACATGGTGGAAAGGACACTGTAATCACCAATCTGATGTGGTACCAAACGGTAATGCAAGCATTGCCAGAGACAGTGGCAATAAAACCGAGGTGCCCCCCAGTGACCTCTGTGGAAGTGAGTTAACTCCTGTTGAGATGAGACGACCATTGCATATGACGTATGGTTCTTTGGGTGTGCTACAATTCGTTTCTCACCAGTTGCAAGTGTATTTGTTAATTTACTGTGGCAACCTGAGACCGGGCTTTCTTGGTCATGGCACCAAAACTGTGTAATTCCCCCGCCGTCTGTCCCCCTGAATTTTTGCTTTCCACCAGTGGGTGAAAACTTTTAGTGAGAATCATAGAATCATAGAGTATAAAGGGACCTCCAGGGTCATCTAGTCCAACCCCCTGCACAATGCAGGGAATTCACAAATACCTCCCCCCCACACACCCCCAAGTGACCCCTGTTCCATGCCCCTGTTTCATAAGGTGTTCTCTTATTTACTCTCTTTCTTGTTTGTTTTAATTGCTGCTTTACATAAATGTATTGTTTTTAAAGTGGATTTTTAATGTCTTTTTAATGTCTTTGAGGGCCCTAACTAGGTCAAGGCATCACACCGAGGGCCATAACCGTGTGGGAAAATTCCAAATGTTTTAAATTTTAAAAAATTCCATATAAAGCTTTGTACTTGTTTGAATGTAACATTTAAAGTACACTTTGTTCAGAATGCAATATTTTCAGTTCAAGCATTTGCTGCTATTGAAACATAAAATGAACATAGGATACTTCTTAAATTTTCTTTTCCAAGTATAAGTCAAAATAAATATGCTAAATCAGATCATGGTCTATTCAGGGCATTTGGGGTGGGTGGGTATGCTGATTCATATCTTTCTGGAAAACCAACATTGTGGAATACCACTTATTTTGAATTGAGTACAAATCCACAATGCATCCCTGTGAGATTCTCAGCTTGATGGGAAATTGGGGACTGAGAACAATGCAAGTTCCATTTTCCAGTTTGGTGTAGTGGTTAAGTGCGTGGACTCTAATCTGGGAGAACCGGGTTTGATTCCCCACTCCTCCACTTGCACCTGCTGATGTGACCTTGGGTCAGTCACAAGCTCTGGCACAGCTGTCCTTGAAAAAGAGCAGTTTCTGTCAGAGTTCTCTCAGCCCCACCCACCTCACAGGGTGTCTGTTGTGGGGAGGGGAAGGGGAAGGAGTTTGTAAGCTGCTCTGAGACTCCAAGTGAAGGGCGGGGTATAAATCCAATCTCCTCCTCCTCCTCCTCCTCCTCCTCCTCCTCTTCTTCTTCTTCGTTTTATCTTCACAAATCAAATATTTCCGAAGAAGAAGAGGAGGAGGAGGAAGAAGAGGAAGAGATTGGATTTATACCCCACCCTTCACTACCCAAAGGAGTCTCAGAGCGGCTTACAAACTCCTTTCCCTTTATACCCCACCCAGACATCCTGTGAGGTAGGTGGGGCTGAGAGGGCTCTGACAGAAACTGCTCTTTTTCAAGAACACCTCTGACAGAACTATGGCTTGCCCAAGGTCATCCAGCAGCTGCAAGTGGAGGAGTGGGGAATCAAACCCGGTTCTCCCGCGCACTTAACCACTGCACCAAACTGGCTCCTGAAAGGGAGAGGGAGGAGGTGTTCATGCAGCAGAGAAGAAAGAAGGATATTGGGAAGCCTCCAAGGCATTCTTCCTGCCTCAACCATGCCTATAAACGTCTCAGAAAACCCTGGTGAGGCTCAGCTGCTATAGCAAGCCATGGTGAGTCACAAAAGCCTATGTCTGTAATTATAAACCATTGAGCATGGGGAGAAGGAAGGGGGGGGGAGAGATCTCACAGGGTCAAGGATCCTCCAGTTTGCTCCACATGTTGAAAAACTGTGGTTTTTATTTACTTCATTATACCCACCTTTCTCCCCAATGGCTGCAATCACATCACACACGCTAAATAATCCACTTTCAGTGCACTTTCTGACTGGATTTTACTGTGCGAACTGGCAAGATCCAGTTGGAAAGTGTACTGAAAGTGGATCGAAAGTGGATTATTTAGTGTGTGTGATCACAGCTTTAAAGTGGCTTACATTATTCTCCTCCGTCTCACCCTCACGACAGCCCTGTGAGGTAGAAAGAGAAGTTCTTTCAAGGTCACCCAGCAAGCTTCTTTGGCAGAGAGGTGATTAGAACCTGGGTCTCCCAGATACTAGTCTGACATTCTAGCCTTGGGGCTCTTTAGCTTGGAGAAATGACGGCTGAGGGGTGAGATGATCGAGGTTTACAAGATTATTTATGGGATAGAGCAGGTAGCGAAAGAAGTACTTTTCTCCCTTTCTCACAGTACAAGAACTCGTGGGCACTCCATGAAATTGCTGAGCAGTCAGGTTAGAATGGATAAAAGGAAGTTCTTCTTCACCCAAAGAGTGATTAACACTTGGAATTCACTGCCACAGGAGGTGGTGACAGCTACAAGCATGGACGGCTTCAAGAGGAAATTGGATAAACATATGGAGCAGAAGTCCATCAGTGGCTATTAGCCACAGGCCCACAGGGTATAGATAGGAACTCTCAGTCTGGGGCGAGTGACGCACTGTATTCTTGGTGCTTGGGGGGGGGGGGGAGGGATGGCTTCTAGTGTCCTGGCCCCACTGCTGGACCTCCTGATGGCCCCTGGTATTTTTGGCCACTGTGTGACAGAGTGTTGGACTGGATGGGCCATTGGTCTGATCCAACATTGGCTTCTCTTATGTTCTTAACCACTACTCCACACTGGCTCTCAATGGCTGAACAATGTCTTCACAAGGCCATTATGTTCAAGACACAGAAATTAATTCAGGTAGATATCATGTAATGAGAGAATTACAAGGACAAACTTGATTCAAAGCATTCTTCACTAGAACAGTTTTGTATATTCATAACATAGCATCAGAAACACTGAGCCAGGAATACAAATTATTATTGCATGCGTGTAATGTATAATTTACAGATACAGATTAGTGACCTAACAGATTCCAGCAGCTCTTTTGGCATCTATTTTATATACTCTACAAACCAATTGTGGCCTGTTTTAAAACTTCACAGACAATAAGCTATTTTCTTGCAGTTAAGACAGAAATTTATACTTCTGAAATCCTGTAAACTTTAAAAAGAGGAAATGCAGTAATGCTCTACTTGGCGACACAAGCTTCCTGAACCTTGAGCCAGCTATCAAAGGACCACTAATGACCAAATTTGTCCTTTGGCAACTCTGTGCTATACGTAGCTACTTCCTCTAGCAAATACTGCAGTCCTAAACACACTTACCTAGGTGTAAACCCCACTGAACATTGTGGGATTTACTTCTGAGTACTCATGCAGTGGCTCTTCAGCATCACAAAGGTCTTTTACAACTCCTACTGCCTGATCCTTAACTGGAGGTGCTGGAGATTGAACCTGGGACCTTCTGCATGCCAAGGAGCTGCTCTACCACTGAGCCACGGCCCCTCCTTGACATCCTACACAACTGAGAGAAGCATTCTGTTTACTGAGGAATGACTGATCACCAAATTCCTGTTTTGGTTATTCAATTCAACAACAATATAGAGAAAAAAGGAAGATCATGAGGCTTGGTACGCAGGACTCCCCCTCTTCAGTCCAATACACATAAACTCAGAAGATGAGAGAGAGATTGGGCTTATACCCCACCCTTCACTACCCGAAGGAGTCTTGGAGCAGTTTACAATCCCTTCCCTTCCCCTCCCCACAACAGACACTCTGTGAGGTAGGTGGGGCTGAGGGAGCTCTCTTGAGAACTGCCCTTGAGAGAACAGCTATGAAAGAACTTGTAACTGACCCAAGGTCACACCAGTAGCTGCATGTGGAGGAGTGGGGAATCAGACACGGTTCTCCCAGGTTAGAGTCTGCACTCTTAATCACTACACCAAACTGGCTCTGAAAGAAAAGTAAAAATGCCTTGGTGGGGAGGGCGGGATATAAATTGGAATAAATAAATAAATAAAATAATTTCTTAAATATCACGAACAGTCTGCATTATAGTAATTAGCCTGCTGGTTCAGTTCCAGTCTACCTGTGGAGGAGGCGGAAGAAGAAGAAGAGGAGAAAGAGAAGGAGAAGGAGATTGGATTTATACCCCACCCTTCATTCAGAGTGGTTTATAATCTCCTTTCCCTTCCCCTGCCCACAACAGACACCCTGTGAGGTAGGTGGGGCTGAGAGAGCTCTAAGAGAACTGCTCTTGAGAGAACAGCTCTGAGATAAATTGTGACTGACCTAAGGTCACCCAGCTGGCTGCATGTGGAGGAGTGGGGAACCAAACCCGGTTCTCCCAGATTAGAGTCCGCCGCTCTTAACCACTAAACCAAACTGGCTCTCCGAAACTACCTCCACAATGCTCAAGAAATGGAGGCATATCGTAGGGTAATAACTCAATTTTTTCCCCAAATCCATTCCAAACAGGACTGCTGAAGATTTTCATAAAAGGGAACAGAGTAGAAAAATAACAGATGAAGTGCCTCTTTATGATCAAACAGACACACACACACCCCCTTTTTGATGAAATGCAGTGCCATTAATCTATTACTATTTACTGCTACTACCAGCATGTCATGGACCATATACCTGTATAAACAGAGTGTAAATTGCAGAGACATCGAGGATACATCTACGGGGAATGACAGACAGAAGGAGTACAGCGTCCCCAGAAGCAATCAGAATGTCAATTAACAGACTACAGCATCCACAGAAGCAATCAGAAAGATAGAATACCGTTGGTGAAGATAGCCCAAACCTGGAGAATAGGATAAAAATCCACAGCTCTCTACAGAGGCCCTGCAGCGAATGACGGAGTGGGTCAGGTCACTCCAGTGGTCATCCAAGAAGAATTCTACCTTCCATCTCCAGTTCTCTTCTGATCTCGGCTGGACACTGTCTACAGCTGGAGGAGATTTCTACCTTTGCTTCCCCTCCAGGCTTCAGGGCCCAATGCAGCAAGGCTGGACCTGACCCCCCCAAATGTCACTGCTGCTGCCGCTGCTGCTGACTGGCTCTCTACCTGCCTTGCCCTTACCTCCTGACGCCCTGGAGTTACCATTAGAGCAACACGTATTGATTGATCTGTACAGTCCACTGTGACACAACCCAACTCAGTCCATCTGGAAACTGAATTTAAATCTCACCGCCACGCCAGGTCTCAGGCTTGGTGCTGTTGATATTTAGATTTCATCTCTTCCACTGTTTCCCTTCCTTTGTGCTCTTAATGGTTTAAAACTGTTGCTAGGGTGTCTCGGTTTGAAAACTCTGACCATGGCCATAGATGTGGATCAAGGATCCCCGTGTGTGTGTGTTCGTGTTCACAAAAGCCACGTGGCACAAGCAGAACCACAGATTCATGCAGCTGAAGCAGGGCTGCCAGCCTCCAGGTGGTACCTGGAGACCCCCCTGAAATTACAGATTATCTCCAGACTACAGAGATCAGTTCCCCAGGAGAAAATGGATGCTTTGGAGGGTGGATTCTATGGCATTGTATGCCACTGAGGTCCATGTCCTTCCCGGGCTCATCCCCAAATCTCTAGGAGTTTCCCAACCTAGATCTGGTAACCCTGCCCCCCCCTCCTCTACCGGTGGCCGTAAGGACCTGATGACCCTAAGCAGAAGTGAATTCCGTCAGCTTCGTTAACTCCAGGATGTCACCAATATGCAGCATCTGAAAAACCCAATTTAACTTCTTACCGGTACTTTTGTACAGGACAAAACTAGCTCCTCCCCACCAGCTTCACTACAAACGGCTTCTCACCGTGTGCTCAGAGACACTTTTGTATGTGCAATTTCAGTTAATAGTAATAAAAAGCAAGCTGCGTAGTGGAATAGTGGTTGAGTCTTCTCTGGAGATTGGGTGGGTTAGTATGGTAATAACCCCCTCCCACCCCCAAATATGTTCCCCCCTCTCCATAAACCAGGGAGAAAACTGTAATCTAAACCCTCAAAAAACACCGTACAACCCCCCCTCCCATTAACTATGTATCTGTTTACATCTATCAATATCCTTTCCCCTTATGCTCTTTTCATCCTAGCTTTTAGTTTACTGTAGTCCACCACAGGGCTGACAATGCATCTGAAATAAGCTGTCAACACCAGCTGAAACTGAAGTCTACAGCGAATTAGTTCAACATATCTCAGAGTGCACATTCACACTTTCCTAATTTTGTCAGGCCGATAGTAAAGTGGTCATTTTAGTGCTCCACCATGTGTGCCTACCCCAGTTTGCCGTGGTACCCAGTGACAAATCCAGGATGACAAAAAAGAAGAAGAAGAAGAAGAGGGTTGTACCATACTGAGCAGGAAACATCAAAACAGATACTGTGAATTAGATAAATGTGTTGGTATGGATGTCTGTAGTCCAGTACATAGCTTTGCGTGCTTGGAACTGATGCAATTTGAAAGTGCGATCCTAAACAGAATTACACCCTTCTAATCTAATTTTCTACAATGGCTTTAGAAAGGTGTGATTCTGCTAGGGCTACCAAGGCCCAGTCTGGCAACCAGCAGGGGGGGTGGGGGGAGCGAGGAGGAACATGAGGGTAGCCATCTGTCAAACCCAGAAGTGACACCGCACTTCTCTAGGCATTGGCTGAAACTCTATGATTTTACCAGTAACGTTTCAGCCAATTCTTAGGGAGGACCGGCATCATTTCAGGGTTTAACCAGAAGTGATGTCACACTGTTGGTCTTTTTTAAAAACATTTTTCTCCTTCTGCTGGTTACAGCGGCAGCGGAAAACACCAGCTAGAGACGAGAAATGTCCTGACTCCACCAGGGGCTGGCTTCCCTAGACCCTGTTTAGGATGACACGGTATCTTTAATTTTATGTTGGATTATGGCCTTTCAGCTCAGTACATTATTTTTGATTCTAGGGAAAG
>NW_015166432.1:983493-995196 GCF_001447785.1 Gekko japonicus | reverse complement strand
CTATTTTCACTACATTTTAAATACCTGCAATGGTTCCCAAATCCCAGCCCAACATTGACATAAAAAGCTATTTATGGTCAGGGCCACAATTACAGAGCTTTGCATTAGCAATGTATCAGCACAGCTGCGAAGTAGGCAGAACATGATGAATTTATGCATTAGGCTGCATTTGCCTACACATAGATATACAATGCCTGCAGTTATGCCTGCAGTTTCATAGACTGGACATCTATATGAGGCGGACAATTCTGTAATGTGATGTAAAGATGTAACATCTGATCAGGAGAGATACTGAAGGTAAGGTCAGGTGTTTTACAAAAGGCAGATACCTTCTAGATACAAAGTCAATGCTTCCTTTGACATACCTGGATACACTTAAAAAAAATGAGCACAACACAGTTTGCAACCTCTTCTTTGCGGAAAGAGAGGAACTGGTGCTGAACCCTACTCAGTTCATGTACAAACACACTGTATAAATGTTATGGCTGAGCTGAAATAGAAAAAGGAACACTTTCTATGACCCTTTTCCCTCCATCTCCCCATGAAAAGTGCATTCCTTTGGTATTTTTTTAAGGGAGGCCAAAACATTCATGGAATACAGTTTGTTGTAATGGTTAGGAGCACGGACTGATTCCGGGAGAACCGGGTTTGATTCCCCACTTCTCCACATGCAGTTGCTGGTGTGACCTTGGGTCAGTTACAAGTTCTTTCAGAGCTGTTCTCTCACGAGCAGTTCTCAAAAGAGCTCTCTCAGCCCCACCTGCCTCACAGGGTGTCTGTTGTGGGGAGGGGAAGGGAAAGGAGATTGTAAGCCGCTCTGAGACTCCTTCGGGTAGTGAAGGGCGGGGTATAAAACCAATCTCCTCCTCTTCTTCTTCTTGCACCATCCCTAGTCCAGCCTATATGTCCATGAAACCTAACAGAAGCAGAGCTCCACAAAATGAGCTTATTTGCAGTCATGAGTGGCTGTTCTTCAGTACCTTCTCCCCTCCATTTCTTACTGTGACCGGGTATACTCGATGAGGGCCCCCTCTTTGAGAGCCAGTTTGGTGTAGTGGTTAAGTGTGCGGACTCTAATCTGGGAGAACCGGGTTTGATTCCCCACTCCTCCACTTGCACCTGCTGATGTGACCGTGGGTCAGTCACAAGCTCTGGCACAGCTGTTCCTGAAAGAGCAGTTTGTGTCAGAGTTCTCTCAGCCCCACCCACCTCACAGGGTGTCTGTTGTGGGGAGGGGAAGGAAAAGGAGCTTGTAAGCCGCTCTGAGACTCCAAGTGAAGGGTGGGGTATAAATCCAATCTCTTCTCTTCTTCTCCTCTTTAAATTAGGTTCATTTACCCCAATGGCATTTTTATGTAACATAGGCTCCGGTCACATGGGCAGGAAACTGTGGGGGGGGGGAGGGTGGCTGTTTGCCCCGGGGCAAACTAACGTGCGGTTAAGGGATCAGACCTCCCCTGGAGGTTCCGTGGAGGTCCCGTGGAGGTTCCGTGGGAAGGGAGAGGTGCTGATCACAGGACAATCCTGCGTGCAACAAAGAAGCGCGCGGTGCGGCAAACGGGTGTTTGTTTTTTTCGTGTACACCAAAAATGTGCATGCTCCATTGGGTGCTTGTGCGCATCCACGAGACTTGGGGGAAAAAACCCTTGTTTGCAAGGGGACATGGGCGGAAGCCGGATGCCACCGGAAACGCGATCAGACGCCCGCCCTTGCCCCGCAGTTTCCGGAAACTAGTACCTCCGAGGTACTAGTTTTTTGCAGCGCGGTTTCGGCGGGAAGCCTCGGTTGAGCCACGGAAGCGCTACGCTTCCCAGATGTGCCGGTGAGATCGCGCCCGGAAACTCCGCCTGACTTCCATCTCTCTAGCGTGGCTAATGTTCCGTGTGACTGCAGCCTTAAACTGGCTACCAAAACTTGCTTTGCCTTCAATTGCCAATTCTATCACCTATTTCTAGGCTGATCAGTAAATATTTAAAAGCTCCAACTGGGGTAGCACAAAAACGGCATGCTTCAAGAATCTTGGGGGCCTCTGCAAGTCCACATTGATTGTAGCCGCTTCCAAACATTTGGTGTGGCCTAATCAATTTAGGGTTGTGAATTTCTTGGGGTCATGAACCTGCTCATGCTGCTCCAATAAGACTCCTTGTACAATGACAATCTACATAAGTGAATGGACAAATAATAACCTGACAGTAACAATAATACACATTTTAAGTATCTGGGTTGGAATGTATGTTACAATGGAACATCGGTAAGTAAGCACTTATACAACGCATTCTACTTTACAAATATGATGCCCTTGATAATAATTTTTAAAAAGCTGGCAAAAAAGCTGAAAATTTGCTCCAAGGTTGAAAACGTCAGGGTTAATATTGACCATGTAAACAACTGTTAGGTGATACAGATTTCTTTGCAGAAATAAAAGCTGAATGAATTACCGACTTGACTTGAAATAAGAGCACCCACATCTAATGCAAGACCATGCTTTTGTAGAGTTAATCAAATTTCATCCACATTAGTCTGAAAGCAGCTATATTAACTCAGAGGCCTTACAGTGCAATCCTAAGAATGTTTACTCAGAAGTAACTTCTACTTTAGCGTGCCTGGGATAGCAGCCTCTTTGGAAAGGCTTAATTTATTATGCAGCTCCTTCCTGTTATAAGTGATTTCAAAACTGCATGTTTATTTCCGACAGCTCCAGTCAAGAAATAGGCTTGCTTTATTTGCTAGTGCTGGGAAAGGGATTACCATAGGCAAATCAGAACATATCATCTTACTGTTCTAGCATTCACATACTTAATACTATACAAGGTCTCCTTTTCAGGTGTTAATAGAAAAATCAATTTTACATCACAACAGCTGGGATCGTTTTAAATATCACAGCTGTCAGAATTTGAAAATAACTAATTTGAACACGGCCACTGTGTTGAAAATGTAGCAAAATTGGGGTGGGGGGAGAGAGAACCCACAATCTTGATCTGTACATATTATCCTCCTCTGCTAACCAAACTTCCGGTATGACTGGCACCGGTACTGCACAGATATCTAATAACAGGTTTCAATTTTTAGTCATACTACCACAATGGCGAATGCATGGGATTTATTTCCCATATGAGACAGGTTAAATGCTTACAGAAGTAACAAAGAAATTATCTGTTTTTATGTACGCTTACAGCATCACTGAAAAACGTTTTTAATTACAGAAATGGTGTGAATCCTTAAAAAAAAAACACCTTGATTTAAAAAGCAGCCAGGATTCTTATGTAACTATTTTGTTGCCAAGTCAGTGTGTAGATTAAGTAATATATGTTGTAAGTATCAGGTCTTTGCAATTGTAGAAATTGAGAGGTTTGTCTTAAGGCAAAATTTTAGACTTGTTTACACAGACTATGCAAAAGCCATACACAAGGCAGGAAAAAAATTAACCATTTCTCTACTACTTGTAAAGACCTACAACTATAAATAATTTTTGAATAATTCTATAAGCAAACTAAATTGACCCTTCTATGGTTGCCAAACCACCAACATTAATTATGGTTAAAAAAA
The DNA here is from genome assembly GCF_001447785.1 of Gekko japonicus. Lineage (NCBI taxonomy): Eukaryota > Metazoa > Chordata > Lepidosauria > Squamata > Gekkonidae > Gekko > Gekko japonicus. Next base: position 991,650 of record NW_015166432.1, on the reverse strand, counting down.
AACACCTCAGAGTTCTAACTAGTAACATAAAGTTACAAGAAAAGTCCTTAGTTAAAGTCAAGCCAGCCTAAAACCCCCACCATCTCTGAGGAGAGCCTTTCCCCAAATCTCACACAGGTATAGACTGAACATGTCACTCACGGTTAGGAAGGGAATTCTGCACATGCTCAGAGGCACTGTTCTTTGTTGTCATTTCAAGCATTTCAGCAACTGAGCGCTCGATCTGAAAATGAGTCTCAGATCTAGCCTCTGATGAGCCCAGAATTCTCTTTGAAAGGTGGTTTACCATAATGAATAAGCATGTGGACTGCGATCTGGGAAATCCCTGGTTCAGTAAGCTGTATTAGCCAAGCTATTCTCTATGCTTCAGTCTCTCTGCACCCTCCCAGTGCAGTATGGGGGATAATGACAGAAGACTGCCTCACAGGGCTGTTTTACGGGGTTTCAAAACAACAGATGTAAAATGCTCTGAGAATGCTGTATAAATGCTATTGTTACGGGTTAAGCCCTGTACAAGTTCAGAGAATACTAAAGAAGTAGGTTGGGGGGGGGGGGACTGGAAGAGCCTGGATTTACTGCCAATGCGTGTGAAATCTCTCTTATTGGCAACAGAAACATCAAATGCTGTTTTCATCATACCTATATTACGGGGGGGGGGGGGGGGGAACCAACACACCACCCTCTGCTAGGATTTCACTGTGAAACGTAAAGCCTTATCTTGCTACGAAAATGACAACACAGGAACGTGTAAATTAACCTTGAATCAATACGGTTTTGATTCAGGTTCACAAAGGCAATTCTTATCAATCATAAATATTTTATTCTGGGACTGTAACCAAAAGGACTCTTTAAAAGACAAGGGAAATCTTTATCGCCCATCGGGGCAGTCTATGAAAAAGATGGAAACACGAAGGATGTGATCCAGCTGATGTCAGTGTGATTTAACACCACAGAGTAGCGCACTGGATTGTGACCTATACATGTCTATTTGTGGGGCTGCAATTCAAAACGCATGTTCTTAGAGAAATGAATCCCACCGATTTCTGTTTATTATCGAGTTAATTTGATTGGAAGCATTTGGACTCACTTCCGAGTCAGTGTGTTGTGGGGGGAGGGGATGTGCAGAGTTAAGGGTATGTGCGCGGGGGGGGGATATGGCTAAAGAGCAACTCGGGCCACCAGAAACTTTTACAACACAGGTTATCAACGGCAACACGAATAATTCATTCCAGGTATTTGTTTCCAGGCCTGATACAAAACATATCGAAAGCTTCAGCCCTAATCCAAACAAGCATAATGCATCACAAAGCAAATTATGCTTTAAAGATATCGTGTCTCCATTTCCATCACTCCACAACTGCTCTCCGAGGCAGCCGAAAGAGTCCTCGTCACACGGCACGTTGCCGTTCGTGTACTGGAATTGTTGTAACAGGTGCAGTCGTAATAATATGCTGGGCAATCAACTTTTTCCCCGCTGATCTGTCAGTTTAGCTTAATAATGCCATTAAGAATGTAAACATTTCTGCAATTTATATTTAAAAGTCAATAAAATAATGGGGTGCACTACTTATCCTTTTTAATTTTTTAAGTAATACATTTGATTATTTTAATCATGTCATCCCTTAACTGGATGGTTTTAAATATGCAGGCTACATCAATGTGGATCTCCCCCCCCCTTCATTACAAAAGCCATCGAGCAATTCCATCTTGCTCCCTTTTAAAACAGAGACACTATCGGCAGACAGTCTGCGTTCTGCTGTTCTCGAGGGCCAAGGGTGCCCGTGAAATATATCTTTTATTAAGGAAGAAGTATACTATAATTGACCATAAAGGAGCTGAAATCCGAACCACAGCAGTCAAATAAAATAACTTAGTAATAATAAGGATCAGCTATATAAACTGTTCTCAATGTAATTATGGGGAGGTAGCCAGCAAGCGTAAAACTGTTTTTTAAGGATGCCAAAAAAAATTCCCCTAGTATTATAGACATTCTCACTTTATCAGTGCTAATACTGAAGCACAGGATTTGCTGGCCTATAATTCTCACTTAAATGCCTTGGAGGTGAAAAAGCCAAGTCAAATGTTAGCCTGGATGGTTAACATCCTCTTTGCATTTGCAGGTCAGCCTACAATGGAAGCAGCTGGAATGTAACATTCTCCAAGCTGCCCCACCAATTACTTCAACACTGCCTTCTCTCAAGACCAGTGTAATTTGGTCTCTATGAAAGCGCAGCCTTGGGTCCCCTGAGAACGCCAAGCAAAGACTACATATTTCAGGGGTGTCTGAGCGGAGACACATCACAAAGCTGCTTTTCATTTGTTATCTCTTCGCACTAGACCATTCTTGCTTGGCCTACGCAGTCGCCAAATGCCGAAGCACACCTTTATTGGAACAACTAAATTTCGTACGCTGGATTATTTATAGCAGCCTCACTTCTGTTTAGACACCTCTTAAAACGGTGCAGGTGTACAAAATTTCCCGCATTTAAATCTTTTATTAATATATATAATTACAAAATGCTACACAGTCAATATTCACTCAGCTGTCTCATTTATCTGGGATATCGTACCTGATCACACCAGTCGTAGTAGATAGTTTGAACTGTATGCTATAAAATACCCAAAGAATCAACCACAAACATGCCAATACTGAAAACTGATCATACCGGAAAGGCTTAAAAGAATCTCTGGGGAGTGATGGCATAACCATATATTTCTCAAAAGGTTTACCATGTGATTGCAATGATGCTGATAATATAAGAAGGGAACAACGGCGGCAACTATCAAACTTTATAACAGATATTTGCAGATGTCTGGAACTTTTTCTTGGGGGGGGGACTGGAAAAATGTCCTTTGGGGATGTACAATAAAGGTACCCCGTATGGGATACTTCTAGTCCACTTGCAACCATTTATTCCAGAAGACACAAGTGATTTGAACATTCCAGTTTTCACGGACACATCAGAACACCTTCTGATACTCAAACACAGGAATATTTGCTGAGCAAATTCTAACAGATGTATATTTGCCAAAACAAAAACATTTTGCATTCACACGAGGGCTTAACATATAAGCATGGCCATACAAATAAGACGGGTTCTTGAAGACCCTCGTTGTTGTTTGTAGGGCTGGACTGCTGGAACTAAAATATTAAAATATGTTAATTAATAGAATGCCTGGCCCCTGGAAACTAAGTTCTTAGCCGTTCTCTAGCCATGCCAGTCAGCTTCATCTGTGTTCTTTAGAAACAGCATTCTTTTATTTCCAACGTGAAGTGCTTTAAGACAAAACACAAGCATAGGAGGCACTGCTCGTCCAAAGCAAAGCTGGGAGTGACAGACAACTGACCAGACAACAGAAAGGTACAGCAGATTCACAATCCAGTTAAATTGAATTACTAGGATTTTAAGCCAATTTATTCCCATTCCACATCAACAGGGCTAAATTGTTTTAAGTCAAGGACTAAAACCTCACTGCGTTACATATCTGGCTGGCAGCACGTCTCTCAGCATTTTGCCATATGCGATAGATTCCTATAGACGGTGCAATAGATGCAATAAATCGACAGCAGTTGCCTTCTCCAAAGATAATCCTGTCTATAAAAACTGAAGACAAAAAAATTCCTCCTGGTATATGATGACAGACATCCCTATGCATCTCAATGGTCACTGTCTGCCTTCCACTCTTGTAAATACAACTTGGAGCAAAATCTCCAAATCCTAGGTCCTTGACATACTACGGCAATTTTACAGTAAATGGACTATAACGTGAACCAGACATATTCTCAAACAGGAAACAAACAGTTCTTCTGCACAATTTCCTGTAGATCACTTGGAAGGTATTTAAAGGCTGCACTGGCAATGAGTAATTGTTTTAAAAATTACCCCCTCCCATTCCTTCACAAAAAACCAAAATATGCACTCAGCTCAAGGTTTTAACAATATAGTATTTTTTCAAAGTCGACGTGTTTTATTTTTTCCAGCTATACCAGTAATTCATCATTAAATAGATTATATTAAATCCATAATTTTATTCATAAAGCAACTGAAAGGATTTTTATTCCTGCAACTATATTTAAGATGGTATTATCACAGGGAGGTAGAAAACACAGAGAACACAAAATGTTAGTAAGGCCTCTAAGCAAGTATAAACTTGCATTCAGAAGTGATGATCACACACACACACAAGTATGTGCATATTCAGACAATAAACAGAATAATGAACACTTTGTTGCACCAGACAACACAACACAGTGTTAAGTAAACGTTCAAAAGTAAAGATTTTAATTTATAAAATAATTACCATTTCCACAAAACTAGAACATGAGATATATGCACAAATGAATCCATATTCCTATTCTATACATCTTTTTCTACTTTTCTCTCTTCTTAATACAACCGGGCAATTTCTACAATATGTTATGGACCTAAATTTATGAACAATTTAGAAGGCTCCAACAAATTTAGAGCAGTGGGGGAAATTCTACCACCTTTTTCATGTAAAATTAAAATATATTTCTGTGATGCTGCTGCTTGAAATTTACAACTTCAGCACTGTTTATGAGAGTGGGGTAAGTAACGCGTGTATAGCTAGCACCCACCCTTCACATGGGTGTATGTCCCAATTATTTCAATGGAATTTACCTCCACATAATAGATGTTTGCCATATTAGTGTTCAAGACTGTTTGAATATCATCCTTTATTCCTGACATGCATTATTTCCCACATCTAAATACTGTTATTCATGTTTTCCAAATGTAGTATTTGGTCTAAAATCTGGAATATCGGTTACACAGTTTCATTAAAAGGGGGGGGGGGATAATAAAAAAGAAAGAAGTCTGCCAGGTACCTATTTTTCCCTTTTAAAATACAGACGTTTCTAGAAAAAGGGGGCAACACTATTATAATCCTCCGTCATTTACCATTTTTTTTAATTGTTAATTTTTTACACTTGATAGATGAAACCATCATACCATTTGGCCTAGACTTTTAGCAGCAACAAAACTATTGACTATTTATCTCCATCTAAGAACTTTATTGAGTTGCAGAGGTCCATAATAAGAATAGCAGACAGAATACAAACACAAAACCTCATTAGCATTTACTTTTTTGTGATTTGATGACTTGACAAATAACTATTTCAAAACAACTAGTTGGTGAGATGGCTTGATGCTTGTTGGTATAACGTACAAAAAAAGAGCAATTATGATAATTATAGGGTTCTCTATATGATTTAACACATGCGCATGCGGGTGGGAGCCAATGATGAGATCTTAAAATACTATTAAGTGAAAGTTTTGCCACTTTTGCTTTCAATTCCATTTGCAATAATGTCATCGTTGCTGTCTCCATGTTCTTTAAAGTGTGGCACTGGCACGAACAACTGCTTGCTAAAAATCTCAGTCATGTGCAATTAGCAAAGCTAAACATCAGATTTAAAAAGTAGCACTGACACGGTTTCAGACTCTGTCTACTATTAGAAATATCTAGCTGCATTAGAGTAACAAGAAGCAAAGTTTTAAGGAAGTGGCATTTGCTACACAACACATAAAACACGTAAAAAAGACACAATCGTTTAGCAAAGCATGGAAAATCTAACCATGGAATGCTTAGGACCTGCAAAGTGACAAAGTGGCACATAATGCTTCAGTCACACACGCTCGGTGCGAAGCCTTCCTCTGCAAGTGGTGCTTAGTGTTTTAAACGAGTAACTCAGATTTAAAGAAATATATGGCTTTAACAGTAGAAAGAAAGGAATTTTACAGCTGCAGAAAAGAGAGATGAGATGAACAACAGGTGAAGAGGGGGGAAGGAAGTATATGATTTCCTCAAATGCTGTAATGCCTTCATTACGAAAAGAGCCAGGAAAGGTACTTTATGGTCATATGCATTTACCTTTTGAAAATAGAAATGAAAAAGGCAGAGAGAATGAGGGAAATTATTCCTCACCCTACCATTCCTCCCACAGTAACTTAAATACAGAGGGATCTGGAGTGATTTTGCATTTTCCCCCTTTTGTTTATTCCCAGGGAAGACCTGCTTCCGCTGGTTGTTCTAAGTTCAGAGAGTTCAAACTGAATTTAAACAAGTAATTGACTTGTCAAGGGGGGGGAGAAGAGGAGGAGGAGGAATTTCAAACTATGTCTTGTTTGGAGACCCAAAAAAACAAAACAAAACAAAAACCACTCATGCAACTTATCGCAGCTCGTACTTTCTTCCAACAAACCGGAGAAAGATGTGCAACACCTCAAACCGAAAACTAGCGTCTTTTTCCGACAGGCATTCTAAACAATTCATGCAGGGCAAACACAACCCCTGCGAGACGCTTGGCACCAAATCAAGAACTGCACAATGCTGAAGCCGACTTAGAACAATACTGGCTGTATGAAAAGGTGCCCCCTCAAAATACAGAAATAGGATTTTTCCTCCTTTCCAGCCAAGTGCCAACGTAACCGGCCCCATCTTCAGAGGCCCGATAACTTTACTGCCATGATGGATGTCTTTTCGCTGAGCTAAATCAAAGGACTTCCCAGTATTCCTTTGCTGATACCACCAAGAGTTGGTCTCTTAGCTGCCCAACACAAACAGCTTCACAAGTACACTCCTATGCAAAGTTTACTCTGTTCTTTTTGTCCCACACATACTAACCAGATTTGTTTTTAATAAATGTCATTTAACAGTTCCTATAAATACATTTCCTCTGACAGTGATCTTGATTTTTACGAGTACCATCCTCCCTTCCTGACTCCCCCTCCCCTCACAAAAAACAACCCAAACTGAGAATATCTATTAACTGGGGGCGTGAGGGAGGGGGCTTGATAGAACTATGATGTCATATTCAGCGTTTTCCTTTTGTATTAGTCACAAAGTGGATAGTTGGGATGGCGCTGGACTTGGACTGGAAACTTGCATCTCTGGTGCACGTCTGGAATCATTCCTTTTCATGAAACTTTTCTTAATTATAAAGGCAGAATGCCCCAAAAGGAGCAATTTTATTTCATCCTGCTCCCTACCACCACCCTGGGCTTCAACTATTTCGACAAAAAGTGCATGTTTTTCTAAAGAGAAGAATGCAGCTGCACTATCTCAGCGCCAAACACTTTACCTCTTGCATCTGCAATTTTTTTTTATAAAATGAACTTTCCCACTATAATATTGAAGCTGACTGCCCCGTTTATAAGGCACAGGAATGACAGGCGGGCTGTAAGTGTATTCCAGGTCCTTTTTATAAATCTTGTGCTAAATTTTCAAATTTCTCAGCCTTCGGGGCTTTGTTTCATTTAAGGAAACGATAACGACTGACACCTTTCGTCACATTTTGCATCGTTTCAGAACATTCTTCAAAACCATTACAAAGAACTGATGAAGGGCGCCCCCTGTGTGTGGCGGGGGGGTTGTGGGGGGGGGGGGGGGGAGATCAGCTACTCCAACAGATGTTCATTCATGAGAATGGATTTCTCGTACAAAATAATGTAATCTGTATACATTATACGTGCACCCTTGTATAATAAACACTTGTATGTATGGTACAATTAGTTTGCGCCATCCTCTACCTCTGAAACAGGCCTTGGTTAAAACTCCAATAACTCCCCTTTGGCCTAACTGCTATTGCCCTGATTGGTATCAGATGAAATGCTGGAAAGTTGAGAGAATGCAGGTTTCAGCTTGCCTTCTCCCCAGAACTTCCCAGTTTTATTTTCCGGTTTTTTAGCAACACGTCGCTTTACCTCAGCAGCCCATTAAAAGGTTTCTTTAAAAAATATTTTTCCTTCCCAGGACCTAAGCAGGGGAGGGAAAGGGGAAAAAAAACAAAAACCCTTCCAGATGGCAAGTATAAACCTTCTGCTGAGGTTATGCACAAAATACCAGACATATATTCCCCCCCCCCCTTAAATAAAGTGTTTCTGATGGAAGAAAAGGAAAATAAAATGAATGAATGTAGGGCATGCATCCTAAATAATGTAAGGCAATGTCTACACAAATTGGTCTGTTTTATTATCCATTCTTCTATGGCTATCTTTTTTTTAAAAAATTAGATTTCTCAATTTCAAGTTCTACATCTAGTTTCCTCTGTCAGTGGTTTCTCGGTCAAATCCATTCAACTGCAGATCCTGATTCGGAAAACTGCAAATCTTGTCTCGAAAACAAAAAGAGGGG
>NW_015166432.1:976776-981776 GCF_001447785.1 Gekko japonicus | reverse complement strand
TGCGCGGCTTTTCTCTTCATTCCCCCCCTCCCCGCCACAGTTTATGAATGCCGAATCGTGAGCTGCTGTTGCTACAGGACACTGTCCCCGGGATGCTATTGGAAATGAAATTGGAAGGAGTGGTGGTGGTTCTTAATTTTTTAAATTTATTTTTATTTATTTTTGGATTGATATCCCGCCCTCCCCGAAGGCTCAGGGCGGACACGTGCCAGAGTTAAAACAGATAAAACAGCCTAAAACAGTAAAACAATATAATACGACAACAAAGTGTCAGTGCTCCATTTATCGCAAGATGGGGTAGATCTTAATCCAATGGCAATTGGTTCTGTTCCTAATGGTTTGATTTCCTGGATTGTAAAAAGAATTTCTAAAATATCTTTTTTTTTTTTAAAGGCATTGAAAAATGTCATCCCCCCCAAAAAAGCAACTTACTTGCAGAAACACCAATAAAGGTGTTGGGTAGGAATTGTAATTCCCCCTCAAGGTTGAGAAACTATAGCTTTTTTCCAGTGCTCGTGGGTGAATTCTGCTTCGTGGTGGTTTTTTTAATGTTTTTGTTTTAAACAACGTTGTACAATCTAAGCCAAAAAATGGGGAAGGAGGTAAAATAAATAAATAAAACGAAAAGAAAAGAAAGATTGGGACTGGCTTGTGCTTGCCAAATTCTGAGCATCACAGGAAAGGAGGGCCCCTGGGAATTGATCCCAAATGAAACTAAATAATTTGCATATGTTGAAGCAAATGCCATCTGAGCATACAGCTATTCTCCAGAACCAACTTTAATAATTCAAAGCACCTATTTCCTTACCACTCGACGTGGTAACAAAACACATACAGTATTAATAAACGGCAAGAGATGGCAGTGTCAGTTCTGAGCAGCCGTCTTCGGCTAATGGTAAAGTTTTCTTTCGCGCTCTTTGTGCCAATCTGCATAGAGGGTTAGGTCCATATGTATATTTTAGAGAAAGACAGAAGAGGGACCAGAGGGTTTATCTAACTTCCTTGCTCTGCATTTATTTGGGAGGTCCCCAGAGGTTTGGGTAAGCAGTTCTTGAATTGTAATCATACATTTCATTCAAATTTCATGCTTTGAGGATTTTTTCCTCATTAGAACAGTTATAGTTGTCAATCTGACAGGATCACATTCGTAACCTTTAAACTACCCTCTGTGTATAATACATAAGGCCAAAAACCCCAAGCAGGACAAGTCTACATGCAACACAACATAATAGCTACAAGGGAAATGGGGCGGACGGTGGAATCTCATGACATATATGCTGAGGACTGATTCTTTCACTTACGAATAAATTTAGCTTGCTGGGTTATTTTGATACTTGCTCTATAAGTTCAAAACATCCACACAAATAACAAGCCAAGTTATCACTCCCCCTCTCCCCAACATTTATCCATGTATCTTGCTAACGCTTTCCAGAATGTTAACGGTGCTGCGATCTCAATACAAAGGTACACCTTCAAACCATGTGTGCATTTTTTTGGGGGGGGGGGAGAGATCCTACAATTTAGTGGATTAGTATAATATGCAACTGACGTTTAATTCTGGTAAAAGTTTACTCCCAAACTAGATTTGATTGACTTCTAAGCCACTAAATTCACTCTAATCAGTTCACAGTCACCGAAGCAACCCTCTAAAATCGGACTAACACTGTAAGCTTTAATTACTGGCACCAGATAATTATGAAATTTCATATGCCGATGTCGATAAGGGTAAACAAATTAATAATGACTGAGTACTTTCAAAAGTAGCCTTGAAATAATGACCTTCCTCAATTCTTCACATATCTAGTTTAAAAAAAAGGAGATGTGGAATCAGAGCTCGGGAAATACCTATTCCTAAAAAAAAGGAGAAAGGAATTCCGCAGGGTAAAGCGATCTTGGGTCAGGTGAGCCAACAATCGGACTTGGAATACGCCAACCTCTCATATGTCCTTAGTATATAACTATGAGATCCCCATGAACACAATTCAATGTAGTTCTTGAATTGTAATCATACATTTATCATACATGCAAATACTCAACCTGAACACACCAGCACCGAGCTTGCCGGCTCTAGACATAATGCTCCAGCCCTATCTGACGCATCGGATGAAATGTTTGCATATAGGGACATAAAGAATCCAGTATCTCGTGTCTCAGTCTGGCCTGCACAGTGCAAAATCAAGGCACACAGATTGTTTGGGCAGGATCTACCTGCACTGGCCTCGGAGAGGGCAGTCCCCCCCCCCCCAAGGAAGTGAACTGCTGAGCCATGCTGAGCCAGCACAAGGAGATTCCCTGCCTCTCAGAAGCATTGTGGGGACTTCTGCAGAAGCAAAAGGCACTGGGATGGATTACTGATGATGAAGTGCAGGCACTGCTTTTCAAGGCTTGCTATGCAACCCACAATTTTCTTGCTTTTCCAGGCGCAGCCATATGGATATGGCATACAACATAATGTCAATAAAAAGGCAGAGAGTGTATCTGGAATACCGAAGCAATCAAAGACCCATCTCGCGAGCTCGCTGAACGAACCCTGAAATATCTGAAGAATCGCTCTGTATTCCACAATTCACACTTCCGTTATTCCGTCGATAGCTTCAAAGGTCAGGCCACGGAACCTGCTTGCCTTCATCTAGGATCTTACCTGAACCGTTCTTACGAATCTACATCCAAATGTACACAGCTGCTTGCGGTATAGTCCTACATGGGCCTGCACCACTTCAGTGGACTTATGTGAAAGTTTCTTGTGTCAGTGTCGCTTATGTGTTACAGTCACAAAGAAGAAGAACATGCCACTGAGTCGCAATCAATTCACGGTGGCCCCCTCTATGCGGCATTCCAGCCAAGTGATAAGCAGAGGTGGTTTGCCACTGCCTTCCTCGGCATTACAGCTGTGCCATCAACCAAAATCCAAGCGCTTTTTGACTCTGGACTCTTTTTACATGTTCTAGCAGAGTGCCAGGACACAGCACAAGAAAAAGACCATGAGAAGGACAACAGGGCTGAATCAAGAAGGAAGGAAGGAAGGAAGGGCATGGATAGTAGGGCTCAGAGTTCCCTCTAAGATCAGTCAGTGTGAGCTAGCTCACAGTTTTTTAGCCTCTGGCTCACACATTTTTGTCTTAGCTCAGGAAGGATGGCTCCAGAGCAAACTAATTTATGCAGTTCTGGTCACCACACCTTAAAAAGGATATTATAGCTTTGGAAAAAGTGCAGAAAAGGGCAACTCGAATGATAAAAGGGTTGGAACACTTTCCCTATGAGGAAAGGTTAAAGCGCTTAGGGCTCTTTAGCTTGGAGAAAAGACGACTGAGGGGTGACATGATCGAGGTTTATAAGATTATGCATGGGAAAGAGCAGGTAAAGAAAGAGGTACTTTTCTCCCTTTCTCACAATACAAGAACCCGTGGGCACTCCATGAAATTGCTGAGCGGTCGGGTTAGAACGGATAAAAGGAAGTACTTATTCACCCAAAGAGTGATTAACACATGGAATTCACTGCCACAGGAAGTGGTGGGTGCTACAAGCATGGACAGCTTCAAAAGGGAATTAGATAAGCATATGGAGCAGAGGTCCATCAGTGGCTATTAGCCACAAGGTATAGCTAGGGGCTCTGGGGCAAGTGATGCTCTGTCTTCTTGGTGCTTGGGGGGGGGTCAACAGTGGGAGGGCTTCTAATGTCCTGGCCCCACTGGTGGACCTCCTAATGGCACCTGGTATTTTTGGCCACTGTGTGACAGAGTGTTGGACTGGATGGGCATTTGGCCTGATCCAACATTGGCGTCTCTCATGTTCTTATGTTCAGTAGCCAAATCACTCGCTCACAGCTTTAATGCTGTGCTGTTGCTCACAAGACTCCACAGCTTAGAGGGAGCATTGGCTACATGATTATTAGAAGGGGCAGGGAAAATAGTAGCCATGGAAATGGGGCAACAATATCTAATCAGTTCCTGGGGTTACAGCTGGGGGAAGGGCACACCGTCCTGTGCTTCTCTTCACATCCATGAGGGTTCGAGGCTTACCTTTCCAAAATAAAGAAACCCGAGACAGAAACTACCAGACTAGTGAGAATCTTAGGCAGTTGACCCCAAAGGTACCACTGCTTGTCCAACTCTGACCCAGCAGCTAATATATCCAGCTGTCTAGAAAACTACATGTTCTAAATTCAGTCATTACAAGTCAGAATCCCCAGGAACAGAGCACTGCATTAAACAGTGAAGAGAATGGCTTTCAAATGTTACTTCCCTTCCCACACAACATGAAGTTGTAGTGGGTGAAGCCTCATATAAGTGAACAAACCGGTACAAGACATATCGTCACCCGCCCATTCTAAATTAGGCTTTTGGGGTAATAGGATGCTATTGATTAAAAAAGAGCAAACTGCTAAAAATATAAACAGAGTTATCTGACAAGAAACAGCTTTTAAAAAATAATAATAAATGTGTGTTGGTGTTTTAATCTCCTAATGCAGCGCTGTCAAATTTGCATCTGGACACAACGTAACTACTTTAGGGATTTTCACTGAGCCAGGCAAAGGCAGTTGTTAAGCTACATTTTTGTTGATCCAAAAAGCTGGTATTAATACAGATTGCTACAAAGCCAAGTCCCTGGTTATTCCAAACCAAACTGCCCCAACAGGAGTTGCTGCCATCAAATGTCGCCTGCTATTTTACAAAAGTTTACTTCAGTAAAAATAAATAAATAAGTAAAAGGCATGCTTATGACACAAAGTACGTGTGTATTCATATGTGCACGTGCACCTAGCACACACATGTAACTATACCCACACGCATCCTCACAAGCAGTAGAGATGCCGTGGTAATCTGGCATATTTGATTTCTAGCATGCGTACACAGCTCTGCTGATGTAGGCCCACCCAAATGGACCATCTGTCCAATACTATCCATCCCTTTCATAAAGAATGCTTGTGTGCATAGCTGAGATGATACCGGCTCCTGCAAACCTTTATTTGCTGGCCTGGTTTTCTCCTCCCTCACAGATCC
>NW_015166432.1:973083-976727 GCF_001447785.1 Gekko japonicus | reverse complement strand
ACAAAGTAAATATACCTGTTTGGATGACAACATGACTCCCATCTCATTTAAACTGGGTCAGCAGATGCTACATGTGCCAGGGGCCGAGGTTCATATAAAAGGCGACATGACACTAGCAATGTAGAATTCTGCACAGGTAATTTCTTTTAGATATCCCTCACTTTTGTTGTTCTATCATACTTGAAATAATCATCTTCCTCTCTGGATTTGGGGGTCTCCCTGTCTTGTCAGGTCCTCGATCCACTGGATTGCTGGAGGTGGGCATTTATCTTCCCAGTGCAGTGATATTCCAGGACTATAAAATTATGTTGTGAGACAGATTCCCATTACGAACAAGCTGCTGTCAGAGGAGACTGTTCTACCAAGGGCCAGGTTCTCACACCTGCTCAGCCGCACTGCCTTGCTTGTTTTATTGTTGTACTGAGATTTTACATTGCTGTTCATTGTTTGGTCTTGGAAGCCACTTTGAGTCTTGCTTTGCAGGGGGAAAGTGGGAGGAATCAGTGGGACAGGCCCACAATAGAGGGTGATATGGTTCTGGGAACCATAGGATCCACTCCCCAATATCCAGGAAGCTTACAGCAATGAACGTAAATGTCAGGAGCCATAGGAACTATATGCCTTTGTTCCCAGCAGAGATGCTTGATCGCCTTTACATCTGGATTGCAATTTGTTTGCAAACAGCAGCATTGGATAATCAAACAAGTGCTCATCATTTCTGTCGAACCTTCGGAAGTGCTCTGCGTATCCACGTTCTCTCTCTGCTTCTTCCACCATTTATCTGTCACCGTTGTATTCATTTTTTATTTAAAAAAATGTGTTTAAATCCTGCTTCGTACCTTGTCTCTCTGTTGTAACCCTGCTCATTTTGCTTGTCTGACTCAATGTTTGTCAGGATTGGATTTACCACAGCTGTCCACCTCTGCGGAGGGAAGATGGCATGGCGTAGCCTGATCTCATCAGATCTTGGACACTAAGGGAGACCACCAGGGAAGACTTTGCAGAAGTAGGCAAAGGCGAACAAACTCTGCTTCTCACTTGCCTTGAAAGCCCCTTGCTGGAATTGCCATAAGTCAGTTGTAAACTGATGGCACTTTACAGACACACATATTCACCTCTGCCATCCAATTTGGGCGGGGGGGAATCAAAGAAGAAGAGAGTTGGATTTATACCCCGCCCTTCACTCGGAGACTCAGAATGGCTTACAATCTCCTTCCCTCTCTCTCTCCCCCCACAACAGGCACCTTGTGAGGCAGGTGGGGCTGAGAGAGTTCTGAGGGAACTGTGAGTGACCAAAGGACACTCAGCAGGCTGCACGTGGAGGAGTGGGGAATCAAAGCCAGTCCTCCAGATTAAGAGTCCTCCGCTCTTAACCACTATACCAACCTGGCTCTTAACCACTACACCAGACACATACAAGAGTTATTTCCCTTGGTTGTATCGATCCCGCTGTGATAGGGAAAGTGGCATGATTTGTCTCTCAAGTGGCCCATTTGGCTTTGCCTCCCTCCCAAATCTTTTGGTTTGCATTAACTGCCATCACATGTACTCGCATGGCTTCATGGGAGGAGCTGTCGTTCCACCCAGTCATGTCCAGACATGCTAATAACTGCAAAAGCAGAACATGCAACACCATTGCCGATGGTGTACGACCTGCTTATTATGATGTCGAGGACGACCCTCACATAACTGTGAGCTAGAATTGCCAACCTCCAGGTGGTGGCTGGAGATTAGAAACTGATCTCCAGGTGACAGTTCACATGGAGAAATCTGGTCAAAGATATTGCAAATTATTAAAAAGACATGTAAAGTATCATTGCCCATCAACTTTAATTTAATGCTAATGGGTATAGTAGGAAACCCAGCAATAAGCAAAGAGCACCAAGCTTTGTTTAAAGCCATGATACTAGCAAGTAAAGCAGTAATAGCTCTAGGCTGGAAGAACAAAAATAAATGGACAGTAGAAATCTGGCATAATTATTTGTTTGATCTCATACAGTCCGACATACTCGGAAAGCTGGAACGAAAGTCCACATGGGAAGATAAGACTACGGGAATCAGGACGAAGTGGAAGATCTACCTGGAATGGATGCCAACAGAAGGAAGAGGAGACATTCAGAGCAAGATTCGGACTTTGTGCCCGTGGCTGGGAATATAGGACTAAAACACCGGAATAGCATAGGGGGGAGGGGGGGAGGGTTAAAAACTAATATGTAACGTATGCTCAAAAGATAATGTGTAAAATTTGTGTAAAACAATTTAAAAAATATTTTAAAAAAGTTCACATGGAGAAAATGGCCGCTTTGGAAGGTGAACTCTATAGCATTCTACCCCACTGAAGTCCCTCCCCTCCTCAAGCCCCACACTCCTCAGGCTCCACCCCCCAAATCTCTGGGTACTTCCCAACCCTACTGTGAGGATGTGTCAACAAAGGCTACCTGGTTAGCCGCCGTACTGGATGCTGCCATTACACGGAATCAACACTTTTTGAAATTTGTAAGCAAATTATCAAGGCATCAAAGAAGATATTCTGCTTGAGCAAAACCAGCATTGCAAACAAGGTAAACTTTAAGGCTGAACACTTTCTAAAATGAAAATCACAGAACTCCTGGTTCTTGCACTATCCTAGGGGCCAGTGCTAGTCTTCCTCCCTACTTCCTCAGTAAACTAGGGGGGAAAGTCTCATAGGATCAGGGATTATTGCAGTACGGCTTGATCTGTATGGGACCCAATTTGTGACCTGGATGGTATTCAACAAAATAGTCTGGTTACCCCCAAAGGTTTTTCCCCAGCAAAGACTGGGATGGGTCTTCCAGTCACTAACTCATGCATACAGAAACCACAGCCATCTAAGAGTCTTCCATGAGTTATTACAGAGATGTGCTTGAAATATCATGAGCATGCACCAATGTTCTGAACGCAACTGTTCCATTTTACAAATTCAGAGAACTTGGCAGAAATGTGAACACAAGTGGAAATTGAGTGTGAAACTACACAACCACCGGGTTGACTTCAAAAACATCACTAGCTGCTCACTCCTTTGAACGGCTGTTTTGCTGAAACAACTTATCTGTGTAACCAGTCCCAGCACTGGTGGAGAGGGACAACTTATTCCTTCTGCTGGGAGCCACTCTAAGATAAGTATCAACTAGGAACAGCCATTGCCTTAGTTAAAGCCATTCAACAGGGCAGGGACCTCTTTATGCAATATCCTGTGAGGTGTTTATTGGACTTGCAACTGAGAACAGACAAAAACACTCTTCTTTTTTTTTTAAAAGACCCATGGTAGGCAGAAACAGGCAAACTGAGCAATGAGACCCTACTTGAATTCTCACGCCACAAGACAACATTTTTTGCAACTTCACTGCTGAAGCTGATCCACGGAATTGAGTTGTAAATAATTCACTTGTTACTCCGACAAGACAATCCACAATCAGTTAAGCTTGCAAACTCAGTTCTATTGATTACAGTGCAATTAAACACCCCCCGTCTTGTGCTCTGCTGGGCATGCAAGGCAGAGCGTAGGATCGGGGCGAGAGTCCCAAGGGAGCACTGCAGCAGGCGCAACGTCTCCTTGCTTTGGTGCGGTCTGCTGGCCCCACGCCCAGGATTAAGGCGGCAGCTGCCACTCAACACTCCGGTTC
>NW_015166432.1:949843-972748 GCF_001447785.1 Gekko japonicus | reverse complement strand
GGGAAGAAGGTCTGAGAAGACAGAGGAGTGATGCACACGGACATTTTTCAGCATGGAGAGAAAACTGGACTGCTGCTGGCCTCTTGCTCTCCATCCTAAGGCCTTTGGAATGAGCCCACAACGCCCTGAGCCTGCATTGCGGGGAGGGCAGGGTACAAATGTGATTGCGTGACATAAATAAAACAAATAAAGAGCACGGCAACCTTGCACTGCAGATCAGTCGCAGCAAACCGTCCCCCTCCTTCCTCTTCAGAGTCATCTCCATGCTGCTTGCTTTGTATAGGACACAGTCCCCAAGCCCCACCCCCCAAATCTCCAGGTACTTCCCAACTCTACTGTGAGGAAGTGTCAACAGAGGCTACCTGGTTAGCCGCCGTACTGGATGCTGCCATTACACGGAATCAACACTATTTGAAATTTGTAAGCAAATTATCAAGGCAATCAAAGAAGATATTTTGCTTGAGCAAAACCAGCATTGCAAACAAGGTAAACTTTAAGGCTGAACATTTTCTAAAATGAAAATCACAGAACTCCTGGTTCTTGCACTATCCTAGGGGCCAGTGCTAGTCTTCCTCCCTACTTCCTCAGTAAACTAGGGGGGAAAGTCTCATAGGATCAGGGATTATTGCAGTACGGCTTGATCTGGATGGGACCCAATTTGTGACCTGGATGGTATTCAACAAAATAGTCTGGTTACCCCCAAAGGTTTTTCCCCAGCAAAGACTGGGATGGGTCTTCCAGTCACTAACTCATGCATACAGAAACCACAGCCATCTAAGAGTCTTCCATGAGTTATTACAGAGATGTGCTTGAAATATCATGAGCGTGCACCAATGTTCTGAACGCAACTGTTCCATTTTACAAATTCAGAGAACTTGGCAGAAATGTGAACACAAGTGGAAATTGAGTGTGAAACTACACAACCACCGGGTTGACTTCAAAAACATCACTAGCTGCTCACTCCTTTGAACGGCTGTTTTGCTGAAACAACTTATCTGTGTAACCAGTCCCAGCACTGGTGGAGAGGGACAACTTATTCCTTCTGCTGGGAGCCACTCTAAGATAAGTATCAACTAGGAACAGCCATTGCCTTAGTTAAAGCCATTCAACAGGGCAGGGACCTCTTTATGCAATATCCTGTGAGGTGTTTATTGGACTTGCAACTGAGAACAGACAAAAACACTCTTCTTTTTTTTTAAAAAGACCCATGGTAGGCAGAAACAGGCAAACTGAGCAATGAGACCCTACTTGAATTCTCACGCCACAAGACAACATTTTTTGCAACTTC
Source organism: Gekko japonicus (assembly GCF_001447785.1). Classification (NCBI taxonomy): domain Eukaryota; kingdom Metazoa; phylum Chordata; class Lepidosauria; order Squamata; family Gekkonidae; genus Gekko; species Gekko japonicus. The sequence goes on along the minus strand of NW_015166432.1, from coordinate 971,460 downwards.
ACTGCTGAAGCTGATCCACGGAATTGAGTTGTAAATAATTCACTTGTTACTCCGACAAGACAATCCACAATCAGTTAATACTTCCTCAGTAAACTAGGGGGGAAAGTCTCATAGGATCAGGGATTATTGCAGTACGGCTTGATCTGTATGGGACCCAATTTGTGACCTGGATGGTATTCAACAAAATAGTCTGGTTACCCCCAAAGGTTTTTCCCCAGCTGCCACTCAACACTCGGGTTCAGCACATGGGAAGAAGGTCTGAGAAGACAGAGGAGTGATGCACACGGACATTTTTCAGCATGGAGAGAAAACTGGACTGCTGCTGGCCTCTTGCTCTCCATCCTAAGGCCTTTGGAATGAGCCCACAACGCCCTGAGCCTGCATTGCGGGGAGGGCAGGGTACAAATGTGATTGCGTGACATAAATAAAACAAATAAAGAGCACGGCAACCTTGCACTGCAGATCAGTCGCAGCAAACCGTCCCCCTCCTTCCTCTTCAGAGTCATCTCCATGCTGCTTGCTTTGTATAGGACACAGTAGTTGTTGCTATAGCACTAGTTACTGCTTGCATCCCAAAAGTCACTGGAGCTTGTGAGATTCTGATGCAAACCACCTGACATGCACATTGCTTTGTCATCACTGGTTTGTGAATCAGGCTTTGGAAACGTAAAGTCAACAACATCTTTTCATCAAATGCTTCCCCCACCCACTTTCTAGGTCACTGATTATAAAACAAGAATGATCAGGTACAATCTATAATCATGCTTGTCCTATAAATATATTTATACGCAACAAGCATGGGCCAGTTCATGTTAATATAAGCTTTTATCCAACATGACACAGAAAGTGAGAGCTACCGTGTCCCTGCAAGCACTTTGTCACGGACTACCCTGTTCGGCATTTTCCGAGCTAGCGACTTGCCTTGTGGTCTATAAGTTAATCATGGCTCTCAAATCATTCCCCTTTATTTGGTGCCATGTGTCATCTCTAGACAAAAGGATGCAAGATGATGAGTTTAAAATTAATTCATAAATGAAGTGCTAAAGAAGACAGGTGGAAGGCTAAGAATGCCCTTAATGGACAGACTTCTGGTACACACATAAGCACTGAAGAATGTCTAGCATTACTGCTTCCTGCTAGTGGAAACTGCCATTAGGTCTCAGCTGGCTTAGGGCAACCCCATGGAGTTCTCAAGGAAAGAGACGTTCAGAGGTGGTTTGCCACTGCCAGCCTCTGTGTAGCAACCCTGGACTTCCTTGGTGGTCTCCCATCCACGAAGTAACCAGGGCTGACTCTGCTTAGCTTCTGAGATCTCACAGTATCAAGCTAGCCTGCTTTCCTACTCTGTATTAAAGCACAGACCCTGACCTAGATAGCCCGGGCTAGCTTGAGCTCGGAAGCTAAGCAGGGTCAGCTCTGGTTAGGGTTGCAACCGCCACCCCCCCAATGGGGGTGGGGGGTCCCCCGATTTCGGGACCCCCCAATCTGCTGCCAAGCAGCTAGCTGGTGGGAGGAGCCCCGCCTCCAAAAAGCCCCATCCTGCCCGATGTGCCCCGAGTGATGACATCACCGGGAGGAGACTCCCAGAGGCAGACTAGAACCACCACCACCACCCCCGGCCAGCAGCCAGGTAAGACCTGACAGCCCCAGCTCCAGTTAGTATTTGGATAGGAGACAAGCAAGGTAGTCTAGGATTGCTATGCAGACACAGGCAATGGCAAACCACCTCTGAACTTCTCTTGCTTTGAAGGCAGCAATTTGATTAAAGCACAGCTTACTCCTAAAGCCCAAACAAATACTTGCCAATAAAAATCAATACTTATTCCTTCAGTCTGTACTAGAGAAAAATAGATGGGAGTCTACCAGGCATGTTATTGTGCATCTTGACAGTATTCAGGACTTTCAGTACAGGCCTGCATTGCTTGTCACTTAGCGAGCCACATGCAGCCCCCCAGCTCCATATGGTGGCCCACCGAGAGCTTAATAAACTTTCTGTTCTTGCTGTCTGCTTGGGACACTAGAAACTGGGCAGAGTGTGTGTCAAGCTCTTGGCAGGCGGCGGTCTGTGTCTGGTGGCTGCATTTGGCTTGGTGAGTCACAAATCGTGCAGACCTGCTTTAGTGAAGTGAATTAATAGTCCAATTTGAGAGAACTTGGGCGGGGGGAGAAATCACCAAAGGCAAAGCATGCTGAACATCTTTGTTGGTATTCATGGCAGAAATGCCAAGTAAAGAATAAGGTGAGAACCAGCCAGAGGTGCTTGGAAAAGCTGTTATTGGACGATATCTCCTACTTCCATTGTACCTGATTTGCTTTCCTTTTAGCCTTCCTTGACGTCATCCTGTTAACGTCCATGAAAACCAAAGGCATGCATAAACAAATTATAATTTACAGCCCATCTATTTTAAACAAATGGTATTTTCCAGATATTCATCTGCCAGTGTCTCCTACCCACGGTCTTACTCATAAAAGCTGAGAGGGTTAAAACACACTGGACTGTAATCTTCCTTAACATCCCCAACAGTGCATGAAGTTGAAATGAATGTTGACACAGAATATAAAGCCACGTCGTGGTTATCTGCTGACTGGTGAACAGTGCCAGAAAGTCCTTCCACTCTACAAGAGAACTTGGTTTATCTGCGCACCAGACTGCCAACAGTATGTCACACAATCAGAGTTGGAATTAATCTCATGGGTCAACTAGCCGAACCAACTCATGAGTCAAGGACCTATGAAACCCAAGAAGAAAAATTCCCACTGCATCCACAAGGCGGATGTTTTAGATCACATCCGACAGAACAACCACCAGGTGTGGTCCACCATTAAAAGGCATTATTTATACTTAAATTTAACTGGGAAGGTGTAATCTATACCCTAAAATACATTTTGATTGTGGGTTTTAAAACTCGTTCCAATACCATTCTAAAAAAGAAATTATTGGAAAGTATTGGAATTATTTTGTAATTCTTAATTTTTCATAATTATTGGAACTGCTAACTTCTATAATACAATACAACAATCCACCATCCCATACACTTGCAGGTTAAAAAGTCCAAACCACTTGCCCACAATTAAATCACTTAAAAGTAAGTAAAAATTGTACTTACAACTAAGGATACAGCCCTTTCTGTGCTACACGATGCATAGATATAACAAAAAAGGGATCCAAAAAGCACTCTGATTTGAGACGTAAATGAGGAAAAAGATGGACACAAGAAATATCAAAACAGGTCGAAAAAAACATTATTGCTCTGATTGTTGAAATGGTTTGCCAGTTACCTTGTTTAAGGTAGCCTGTTGTCACATGTAACACAATTTAACAGGAAGCAACTTGGCTGTTACCTAGCAGGGGAGTTTAGCACATGCAATTCAAGTGTGGAGGAATTAGCTTCCTGGTATCACAATTGACTTTTTTGGGGGTAGATCTGTTCCCTCCTAGCATTTAAACACTCTTTTGTGGCTTAACTCAAAGTTGCACTATGCAAGAGGATAATTAGTGAAGAGCCTTAAGTACTCCATGTTCCTTTCTGATTAGGGGAATCCGTCTGTAGGGATACGGAACGGTAGCCCAAATATTCCAGCAATATGAAATTCAACTTGGAAAGAAAGAAAAAACACAAAGGTGTTTTGTTTTTCTAGGAACACAGATATACTGAAATGTTTTTAGTTCCAAGGGATTCTTTTTAGAAAGTCTTCCATAAGTTTTTTTGTACACACATCTGATGAAGATAGTTCACCAAAAAAGAAAGAAAGAAAGAAAGCTTGGATGTGACATGGACAGAGCACACAGGGGGCCCCCTTTCCTTAAGCGACCCCCTGCAGTACTTGTGCATTCATTTGCTGAATGAACAGGAAAACGATACTCTATTAAGTCCTGTGGGACTCTTGATCAAGCTCTATCCTGTGGGATTCTTGATCAAGCTCTATGTCGTGGGTTTTTTTTTTATTTGACATTTACATATTACTATGAAATTAACTGATTCGTGGTTCAATTCAAAGTGTGGGCTAGTATCTTCAAAACACTTAATGGCCTAGAGTCCTCATACTGATTTCACATTCTGGTAAGTTCCCCACTACAATCTTCAGACAGCCTTCCCCTTAGAACTGTCCATATCACTGGTATTTTGTCCATAGTTTGTGGTAGGTCCCATCCTATGGAATGGCTTACCAGTGGGCCCAGAGGGAGACTTGACTCTCTGCTCTCAGGAGGGTGTGTAGCATGGCTTTAGTTCAAAGGGCACTTGGTGGAGGGTAAACTGTTTGGCCCAGGCTAGGGCTGATCTTCTAAAATCTCAGAAGCTAAGCAGAGCTGGCCTTGGTTAGTACTTGGGTGGTAGAGCGGCAAGAAAGTCCAGGAATGATATGCAGAGGCAGGAAATGGGAAACCACCTCTGTTCATCTCTTGCCTTGAAAACCTATAGGGTCCCCAAATTTGGCTGCAACTCGATAGCACTTTCCACCACCAAACTGTTTGGGCAAATTTTAACCTGTCTGTATATAACCTGCATGGTGCTGGAGAAGACTTTTGAGAGTCCCTTGGACTGCAAGGAGATCAAATCAGTCAATCCTAAAAGAAATCAACCCTGACTGTTCCCTGGAAGGCCAGATACTGAAGCTGAAGCTCAAATACCTTGGCCACCCAATGAGAAGGGAGCACTCACTGGAGAAGACCCTGATGCTGGGAAAGATTGAAGGCAAAAGAAGAAGGGGACGGCAAAGGGTGAGATGGTTAGACGGTGTCATAGATGCAACGAACATGAAATTAAGCAAACTCTGGAGGATGACAGAAGACAGGAGGGCCTCGTGTGATGTGGTCCATGGGGTCGCGAAGAGTCGGACTCGACTGTGTGACTGAACAACAACAAAATATAACCTCCACTTGTGTGTATATAACCTGTGCGCATATGTATGTATGTATGTATGTATGTATGTATGTATGTATGTATGTATCATTCATCAACCATAATGTTGTTTTTATTTCATTTTTTTCCTTTTAAAACATTTTAAGCCACCTTTCCACCCAACTTAGAGTCCCCAAGGCAGCATACAAGGAAAACATTAAAACAATTTTCAAAAGAACATATAAACAAACACATGAACAGGAAGACGTATCAATGAAAATCAGAGGGAGCACCAAACGAAACAAAAAATTCTTCACCCACTGGCAGCAGAAGACGAAGATAGAAGGGGACAGATGGATGTTCCTGGGGAGGGGGAGGAATTCCATAATTTTGGTACCATGACTGAGAGGGCTCTTTCCTGGGTTGCCACCCACCTACACTAAGATGGCAGGGGCACCTGAAGCAAAACCTCTAAAGATGACTATAGTGGTTGGGTAGGTTCATATGGAAGCAAGCGATCCTTAAGGTATGCAGGCCCAGGCATATATGGCTTTGTATAAAGGACTGTATTAGGCACCTTGAATTGGGCCTGGAAGAAAATGGGGAGCCAGTGTAGGCAGAATAAGAGAAGAATAAATAAAGAGAAGAATAAATAAATAAGAAGAGAAGAAGAAGAGATTGGATTTATACTCCGCCCTTCACTACCCAAAGGTGTCTCAGAGAGGCTTACAAACTCCTTTCCCTTCCCCTCCCCACAACAGACACCCTGTGAGGCAGGTGGGGCTCAGAGAGTTCTTGACAGAAACTGCTCTTTTTCAAGAACAGCTCTTATCAGAGCTATGGCTTGCCCAAGGCCATCCAGCCAGGTGCAAGTGGAGGAGTGGGGAATCAAATCCCGGTTCTCCCAGATTAGAGTCCCCACACTTAACCACTACACCAAAGTGGAGTGATATGGTACCTATGACCCAATCCTACCAGAATTCTGGCTGCAGCATTCTGCACCAACTGCAGCTTCCAGACACTCTTCAAGGGCAGCCCCACATAGAGCACATTGGAGGAGTCTAATCTAGGTGGGGGGGTTTTCGTGTCCTGTTGCTTTGTTAGGAGGTAAGACAGGATATACATATTTTAATAACAGAAAAAATACTTTCATTCCACACATGTAAACTGCCAATACCTGAAATATATCACAGTAAAAAAGTCACTGGAGAAGACCCTGATGCTGGGATAGATTGAAGGTCAAAGACGGGGGGGACGGCAAAGGATGAGATGGTTAGACAGTGTTATAGATGCAACGAACATGAAATTGAGCAAACTTCAGAGGACGGTGGAAGACAGGAGGGCCTGGCGGGATCTGGTCCATGGGGTCGCGAAGAGTCGGACTCGACTGTGCGACTGAACAACAACAAAAAAGTCTCATTTCTGTTAGATCTCTAATACGATACTACATGACATTACAGAACAACATGACACCTCAGAGCATCTTATAGGGAGAGTTTTTCTAAACAACAGAAAAGTTCACCCAAGGATTTTAGAAATTTTCTTCCTAAATGCCCATGTTTGGTGGACATCAGGAAATTTTAGGAAAGTTATGGGGACACTTTCACAGACACCTCATGCCTTGGACACTGGGGGGTACTCTTTATTCCCTTGGCTCATTCAAGATCAATAGAAGATCTTTGAAATCTGATGGAAGTGAATCAGATCAAATTCCAAAGGGGAAAAAGGAGATTCAACCCTAATCAGGACAAAGCTGTGAAAATCCAATTGCCTCTTTTTTGACTGCCTTTATCTTTGCTCTTACCTCTGAGAAACAAGCCTGAGGTCACAAAGTTAAGCAGCTACTCCCCTGGGAGAACCAATGAGAACAAACATTTCTGAGATCACACAGTTCTATATATGCACTTGCATTTGTCTTTTTTTATATACCCATATGCCAGCTAGCATACTGAAAAATGATATTTGGAAGTCCCAGAAAACCACCAGCACAAAATTAGCATACTACAGACCAGGAAACAACAAGAAAAAATATTTTCTACTCTATTTCGAAATTACATTTTAAAAACAGGAGAATTATTTGTGGCATCATAGCCTGGGTACTTCATATATGGACAGGAGCTGTGGGTGGGGTATATATTCTCAGTGAAGAAATGGGGTGATGACTTAAATTTCACAAAATCAAAAGAGCGTGTAGTCATAAACACATTGTTAACTTACTAACCTTTAAAAAACTGAGTAGCTTCTGCAGTCATGGACTGAGTTATAAGTGGAGTCAGAGTCAAATCTGTAGAATGCTGGCCACGACATTGGGTGGCACCCCTGCCAAAAATATGCATGGATTACCCAGTTTTGGTGCCAAGTTTTTGGGCCGCATAGCTGTGTCTTCAAAGATTTCATAGCTCTGTCTCATTAGGTTATAATGACTATAGCAAACATAAGAGCCATAGGTTTGGGTGAAGAAGAAAGTGCCCAGTAAACTAAAAGGGTTAAAAAATTTCCCCCAAAGCCATTCTAGTTTTTAATTAGAGATATTCTGCTTCAATATGTTAGAGTTATATTTGTGAGTGACATACCAGTCATTTAGGTAAGAATTTCAAAAAGAAGCGTACTTTATAGACTTTAATCTAATAATTTGTACAATCGCTCTGTGACATACTTGATTTATTCAAGATGGGTAGCCGTGTTAGTCTGTCTGTAGCGGTACAAAAGATCACGAGTCCAGTAGCAGCTTAAAGACCAATAAAATTCGTGGCAGGGTACGAGCTTTTGTGAGTCACTGCTTACTTCTTCAGAGACCAAATATATTTCATTCATTCAAGATATTTTAGTGTGTTTTCCCCCAAACAATCCACAAATTGGATTGCGATACATAACAAATAACACAACAACAACCTACAAACACTGACAATTTTTAAAAAATCCCTAAAAAGACCCACCATCAAAGGAACAAAGCACTCGAAAACCTCAAACACCAACAAAATGAAATGGCCAGCAAATCAGCTGTGCTAAATCACTGTTTTAACCAACATTCTAAATATTTCAATATAAAATGGATTGGGGGGGGGGAGAGAATAAGCTTTTAAAGGAAGAGAATCCCAAAGCCTCAGTGCCGCCACCGAGAAGGCCCTGACTCAAGCACCAATTGTTGTGTCTGTGATGGTGCGTAATGCCATCCAGGGCCTTGTGAGTTCACTTAAGTGTGTGGGTAGGATTATGTGGGAGAAAGTTATCCTTGACAGAGACCTGTTGCTTTCTCTAGTTTTATATGTGGATAAGACAGGTTGAGAGCTAATGACTTGACTGTGAAGGAGGGTTGGGTTTGTTTTTTGCCATCAAGTCACAGCTGACTTATTGCGACCTGTGGGGTTTTCAGGGGAAGAGAAGCTCTGACTCATGACTCAGCTATTCCTTGGTGGTCTCCCTTCCAAATACTAATGAGGACTGACCCTGCTTAGCTTCTAAGATCTGACAAGATTGGGCTAGCCTGGGCTATCCAGGTCAGGCCATGAAGTAGTTTCAAAAACTTAAATCTCCCACTTGTAATCGAACACTGTCTACTGGATGACACTGGCTTCTAAAACAAATACCTGCCAGTTAAAACGGATGGCACTAAATGGTGGAGAAATGTGGGGGATTACCAAAGAGGAATGCATGGAAAAGATCACTTCCTAATGTTAAATCCATGCGGAGCCTGAATTTGCACAATGCATTTTCCACACACATTCTTCTAAGTAGAATGAAACGGTGATACTGTAACTGGCTCCAAATGGTCTTCCTCAGACATATATGGGGTGCAGTAAGGATGTTCAAGGGACAAGAAGGTAATACAGTGATTCCCCCCCACACACACTTGTAGTGGACTTCTCTAAAAGCAAATTAATTGCCCATGTAAAGTAGTTGCAGCAGCTGTGCTTGAGTTCCTTGTCTTTAACCCCATCCTGCCTTTTATGGGGTTTAAATCAGAGATATTTAGCATCACTTTAGAGGTGGTTTCAGTAGCAAAGATTTTTGCACTTGGCTTGCCCTTGATTATTTCTTCCAGTGGGCAGCATTCAGTAGGATCAGGTTATCGCCTGAACCTCAGCAATACAGCTCTTCTGCTAAATATTCTATGTCAGACAAAGCTATGTGGAATGCAAACGTTTCTGGTAAATGGTCCAAAAATGGCTCGAAACAATATTCAAATTATAATAGAAAAGCCAAACTGCAGTTCAGAGAATGGCAGTGAAACAGTTAACAGACATATGCTGTATAATTAGGAGATGCATTAATGATTATGAATAGTAAATGATTTGGTGCAAGGGAAAAAAAACCTAGTCAAAAGGGACATGCACCTATCTTACATGTTTTTTAGTAACTGTATATAACTAGAGATTTCTGCTATTAAGAAGCCTGCATTATTGGTGTAAATACTTCCAAGGGTACATCAAATTGTAATCTTTCATACGACATCCATCAAACCAGGCTGGAGATTTTGACAAACATTAAACACAGTAAGGAGGCAATTATGTATGCATGATTTAATCTGCAACTAATTAATATGCAAATTTATTCATATGTTAGTTACTAAATTAAAAATGCAAAGAAGCCCTTATGGTGATTCTCAAAAATTTTGCACAAACAGAACATTTAAAATGTAAGAAAAATGAAGTTTTTTTTTTTGAAAACCTGCAGCATACTTTTAGCCTTTTAGAAACCTGTTGCATGGAGAAGGTTAAAAATATTTGCTTTAATATTGGGGAAGAATAAATGGAGTGCTAATTTGATGTGAGAATGTGGGGAAAGAAAGGTTAAACATGATTCTATCAAAGTCTTATGAGAGGCACACTAATTATCAAACAAATCGTATTCTATACCCAGTTCCTATAACTTACAAAGAATTTCAGAGCAAACATTGTTCTAACTGATCTTTTTTTGGTGGGGGGAGGATGCTGCTTGTTTCTTCTTTACATGGACAACTTGGTAGTAAATTAAATTCTCTCCATTCCTATCAATGAATTTCATTTTCAACCAAATGAAGACAATGATATTTTCAGTCCAGGGTTACTACTGTTTTCATGGTGAGTGAGCACACCAGCTTTGCTTATCTAAATGTACCCCTAAAGAATAAGACCCCCCCAAAATGAGCAGAGGCTAAAGAAGGCTGTTTGGAAAAGAAGAATGGTAGACACTGCCTCTTAATTTCATCCCAGATGCATCTTGAAAGAAAGACAATCAAAAGAAATACCTGCAACCATCCTCAAGCAGGTTGTTACTGCAGTAACCCTTATTCTTTCATTGCAGATCTGCAAAGGGGACACCAAATTTTAACCTTTGTCACCCCTGCCATCTCTCAAAGGTCTCTGACATACTGAAGATGAATTAGAAGGGGGGGAAATCCTTTACACTCATGGGATTTTTGACACCCCCCCCCCATTTATAGTTTGTGTATATGGGAGAAAGAAGTGAATATGAAGCCGGACTCCAGAAGAAGCAAAGGTCCTGGTCAGCAGAGTCAAGAAGTACAATCAGCACATCCCAGCTGTTTCTTAAAGTGCCAAATTTGACTGGTATTTTCCCCCCTGAAAGCCATATTCCCTGACTCAGACAGAGGATAGTCAGGTCCGTTATAGTCCAAGTGTCTCAAAAATAAAAAGAAACAAGAAGCTAGCTTGCTACTACAGCATCTGCAGAATTATTCTGATCCTTCTGCTCTTTTTTTAACCCGTCCTGATGCCAAGCTGACAACAGAATGCCCCTTTTGTGGCATGTGTGCCAGTCCAACAAGGGATGAAAACTCTCACTACCCTGCTGTGCTAATACAAACAAGTCTATTTTGATATCCTTTTTATTTTTTTTGGGGGGGTTGCTGTTCAATGATATAAGAAGGACATTACTTGGACACTTCTTGGCACAGTGATCTGACGGTAATGAAACTGGAAAGTGGAGAATGGGGGATAAACAAATAAGAAAGGTGTGATGTGCTGGAAATAGAAAAGGATAAGAATGAAATTATGGATTTGTGGTGAAAGCAACCCCCTTGAATTGTAACACAAACACAGCCTCAAAATACATGGTCGGTGCACTTTTCTTTCCCTTCTTGCAATATCGACAGCGGGCTGGTCACATTCGTGGTGAAGGCAGTGGATATGGCTCTCTTTTTCATGCTGCCATTGGGATATAATATGGAGATCGTTTCAGAGGGTATCTGTGTTAGTCTGCAGTAGAACAGTTCGATCCAAGTCCAGTAGAGCACCTAGGAAACCAACAATATTTTGGGGGTATAAGCTTTCAGGAGTTGAATCAAAAGGAGTTTTGACTCTTGAAAGCTTATACCTCAAAACTCTCATTGGTCTCTGAGGTGCTACAGGATTTGAATTGAACTGATATCATATGGGTGCCTGCCATGGACAGACGTGTCTCTAACAGAAAAAAAAAGTAGTTCTGAATAAACTCTTTTCACATGGGAGACAGGTAGCACCTTCTTCAAGGTTTATTGTGCAGAAACCTGATAGGTGACTCTCAATTTCTGTTAAGGCCTGAAATAAATGTTAGGCTTTTAAAAGCTTAAATGTACACATTTGTGCATTCATTAGGCAGTGCTAAATCTAATTTGTTCTCTTTACTATAACAGGAAGCACATGTTTAAAGCAATCTGTTTCCTCATATTAATGCTTTCCTGTCTGTTTCGGGGGGGGGGGGAATTGCAACACACTTTACCCCAAGTAACCAAGAGGTGATCGTAAATATCCCTAAATAGCATTAAACAGATATGAGAGACATTAACGCTTGCAGAATGCCAAACTAGTTTAAAAAAAAAAAACCCTAACAGATGCTCCTAGGTCAAAAAGTGGAACGTGTGTTTCCTGAAGGGAAAAAAAAAACCCCAAAAATATCATTAGAATCATAAATGAACGGTGAGTGGAGAAATGAGGTGTCATGGAGCTAACAAAAGGATCCAGTTCAGATCTCTAACACACCTCCACCAAAGTGTGAGCTTCAGTAAAAGACCCCAATGTAAATAGGACTTAGTTTCACAAATCAATATCCTTTGTAATCCACAAGGTGGCATTGACAACAAATGAGGGTTGCCTAAGTAGAATCTACTTGGGGCAGTTGAAGTTTTCCTTGGGAAAAGCTCCGAGAACCAAGATCTCAGGTCACTTCAAAGCACAGAAGGGGAAGGAGTAGGGGAAATTGACTCAGACAAAGCAGGGATTACCCACGCATTTTAAAATTACACTGCCACTCAGCTGGTGAGGTTTGTTAGAAAGGGCTTGTTTCCCTGAAATTATATGGAGGGTGTGTTTGGTATAAAGAACAAAACTTACCCCACACCATGCACGCACACTATCTTTGAAAAATATGAACCCTAAATAATTGGCAGGCTACCCTGCTTAAGAACTTTTTTTTTGTTTTTCTGCTTAAGAACTTAGGATCAGTATTAAAGGGGGAAAAACAACAACACAGAAATGAAGCCTAGGGAAGCACGTTGGTCTTTCAATGCACCTAAAACATCTGTGTAAACATTCCTATTGTCTACTAGAGATTCATAATGACAGAAACAAAACAAAACAAAAAAAAACCCCTCCCACCCTTTAAACCGTTAAAAAAACACATTTATGATTGGGAAAGAGAAGCTTAGCTGTATACAATAATGCTAAATCCCCTCCAAGTCAGTCTTTAATTTCCTTTGACAATTGAACAAAAGAAATAGGTGCAAGAGATACTCCTTAGTCAGGCCCCTGGCAAGCAAGGGGTGCCCCATGGCATGTAGGAAACAGCGACACCAAGCAGTCAATTAAAGAGTAGCATTGATGGGTTCCAGTGGGAGATCCTGTCTAGTTATGGGAGCGTCCTACAGTCCAATTAGACACACACACACAAATACACAAGCTGTTGGGAAACCTGAGAAAGGTTACAAAAATGCACCGCGTGCAGAATGCCGTGCACCCTGTATACTGGTCTTTGGAAAGTAAAAAAAGGCCCTGCATCTTCCTGTGGACTCGCAGAGGACCAGTGGGGGTTGTTCTTAAAGGACATGTCGCTCTGAAGATACTTCAAACCAGCTCCCAAATGAGGTTCTGATGAATGCGCTCTTACACTCATACCTGGCATCAGGTAATGGGTTGGTGATCATTTGAAGGAGCATATGCCCCACACGAAGCAAACATTTTCTGCAGTGATAAGATGTACAGCGGACAAAATGAATGCATTGTCTAAATAAACAGGTACAAGAAGATTAGGACGCAAGCATGTTAAAAAAAAGAGCATTTTATGTTTCTGCTTCATGCTTTATACCTTATTGTTTTGAAGTGGTCTCCCTTATTACTGAACATCAAAGTCTTATTACAGGTGTCTGTCATTTCAGGGTACGACCGCCAAACTCCAGACAAGAGACAAAATATCATCATGTTGCTTTTGGCAGAGTCTGATCTCATATCAGTAACCAAAGATACATTCACAATCCTGCCCCTTTAAAAGAAAGCAGTAAAACCCCCAATACCCCACACCAGTTGAAACAATGAACTTAGAAGCTTTTCACTACATTTTTAAAAAGACCCAATAGATATAACCGGAGACAAGAGCACCAGTTAGAAAGTATGAATGGGCTATCTCTTAACTGTTTTTTTCAGTTGGTTTCTGATACCCTGTGCCAATCAACAGTAAAAGGCTATAAGTTTAGCAGGAATCTTTAAAACACAGTTAAAAAAAACTCCTTTAGTTTAGTGTTATTTTATTTCTCTACATCTCTCGTACAAGTTCAAAGGGAAGATTAAATGCCAAAAATCTGTCCTCACATTCATTAAAGCAATCCCACTAAATCCACGGGGATTACACAGGGACAGAAAAAGATCCTAACAATACGTTGCATGTACCTTATTTGTTTCTTCTTCATACTTCTGCGTGCCTTTAAAGAAGATGCACATTCATAATGTGTACTATTATACCATAAATTCAAAATCTCTTCTTTGTACGGTCCTTTTAGTGCTCCTTTCTTTTCATCAGAGAATAAAACTGTATGCTTTTTTCTAACCATGGCCCATGATCAACCTGCCAAATCTTTTCCTAGGACGCTGACCCTCAATTGGTTAACTACTAACTGCATAAAAACTTTTCTACTGGATCCCAGAAAGTTCTAAACAGATGTGTGACATATATTATGCAGGATCAGGTCCCCACATTGACAAGTGAAGCACTTCTTTAAAATTAAACTGAGTTGCTACGCAGCAAGAAATATACCCTGATGCTGGCTCTGGCTTACTTTTAGTGAAGTCTCACAAGCATTAAGAGTTTTGAAAATCTGCAAGCCAGCTCTTGTGAAAAAGAAACAGGAGGGAAATAAAGGGAAATGATCATCACTTTTACCATCCAGAATACACTGTATTAAATCCGTTCGCCTGGAATTTAGATCTAAAGACTTTAAAATACCTTAACAGCACATTTCAATTAAAAATACAGGTTTCCTAAAAAATAATCGAAGGTACACAACTTCACTTTATAAAATAGAAATCCTATATATATTTAATGGACAAAGCCAGTGTCCACAAGAATTGCTGTCCCCTGCATTACCTATATTCCTCTGAAGAGGGAGTCTATGTTTAAGCAAAAACCCAAAGCTCTAAGAATGATGCACCTATGTTAGTAGCTGCTAGGATGGGGAAAAAAGCTAAAACTATGATGACTGCTGCTTTCAGGACCAAACACTCATATACATTCGAACCTCATTAATACTATGCCACATTATCTAACTTATTTAGGACCAGACAACAAAAACACATAAGAAAAAGATGTAATTCTAATATTCATTTTCTTTTTTGCAAATTACGGAGTCTTTAAAGGGCGAGTTCTATTTTGCTTTTAAGTGCACAAAATGTCCCTTCACAACCCTCTTGAATCTGCCTCTCAGCACAGTTTCTTTTCGGCCCTTAGAGCTGATTTTGCTTTTCAACAGGGCATTTTGTTAAAATCAGTTTTACAGGGTGAGCTTTTCCTAAACCATATAGTTAGGAGACTGTGTGGAACAGAGAGACACGTTCCTGTTGAGACTTCTCAGGATCCTGGCTTTAAGTTACAGTAAAAAAAGGGGGGGAGGGAGGTTCTTGGTGCCCCCCAACCCGAAAAAGAAGATACGGACACCAAGCCTTGATTGAGCTAAGGCTTTACAGCCCGCCTACACAGATAAACGTAATTTGTGAGATACTAATTGGCTCTAGCGAGCAAGTTCTATGAAGTTTCAAGCTGCAGGAAAGCTACAAAACACTCAACAGTATACTGCAGTGGTACTCAGGTTATATTGCTCCAGAGACAGCTAAGGACATAAACCAACCCCTCGAATAATCTTTATCACCTCGAGAAGACAGCAATGCGCTGCAATGAAACCCGAGTCTTTTCTTGCATTGCTGGGCTTCAGGATTCTTGACTAGCCCTTCTCATTCTGCTGTCGTTCTTCTAACCGGTTAGCTGTGCTGTTCCCCTTTAGATCCTCATTCTTCCTGCCACTTACAGGCTTTGCTTTTAATTTCTCTCCCCGACCAAGCTGCGGGCCAGTCGCGTGTCCTCAGCTGCCGCCCACTACACTTTGCTGAAATCCCACCAAAATGTATAATGGGCTCTCAGCAGGATTGGCATTCGTTGCTAGGACAGCTGCCATTTTCAACTCAAGTTACCTCGAGGCTTCGCTAGGTCAATGGCAAATTGGTGTGAGCTGCACATTTCTAACTCCAGGGAAGCCTCACAGTTTATGGCGGTTGATGATATGGTACCGGCCAGAAGGTCCTGCCAGCAAAAAGGATGTGGGGATCCCAACTGCAGAGTGGGTTTTGTGTGGCGAATTGAGCAGGGGGAGAGATGTGAAGAACTGGACAAAATGAGAGGCGTGTGCATCCCCCATCCACCACCAAGGACCGTTCCTCAGTTTTCAACAGGAAAAAAATGGAAATTTAGGGGAGCACGGAAAAACTGTGATTTTTTTTTTCCTTTGAAAGGAATGAAACACTTTTAGAGACAAGGTTTTACTAACTCAAAAGATGTAGTCTATCCATTTTTACTTGATATAATCTAGCATTGGATAATGATAAGTCCTGTGTACACCAGTGGCATATAAAATGTATTTGCAAGGATATGTTTATTGTTTTCTCACCATCACCTTGCTATAATGCATATGATAATACATTATCAAAGAGTTCATTCTTTTCCCACATATGCGGCTAGTCCTATTGTGACTATAGGGGCTGCTGCTGGCCAAATAACACACTTCCACTGTTTATTGCAAAATGTGTATTTTTCTATTTTTAACTTTTATTTTTGCCTGTTTCTCAGATGGCAAAACGCGCTAAGGTAGCATAGGGTGCAGAGTTTTCGCTCTCTAGTGTTTTGTACACAGAATATTAAGTGAAATCCTACGAACGACAGAAGAGCCCTGCTGGATCGGACCAATAGTCCATCTAGTCCAGCATCTTGTCTTACACAGTGGCCAGTCATTTTCTCTGGATGGCCAACAATAGGGCATAGAGGTCGAAGCCTTCCACTGGCTCTGGGATTCAGAGGCTTAGTACACCTCTGAATGTGGAGGTTCCCCTCAGCCACTGTGGCTAGTAGCCATTGATAGACTTATCCTCCATCCATCTAATCCCTTTTTCAAACTATTTCTTCCTGTGGCCATCACTACATCCTCTGGCAGCAAATTTCACATTTCATTCACTCTCTGTATAAAGTAGCTTTTCCTTTTGTCTGTCCTGAACCTACTGCCCATCAGCTTCATTGGATGTCCTTGAGTTCTAGTATTTTGGAAGAGGGAGAAAAATATATTGAGAGTAAGCGCCATTGAATATACCTGAACAGGGTTCTGAGAACAGCTGCTTAGGACTGCTCTCTATGGCATTTGTATTTATGTATTTTATAAATGCGCCAAACAGTATGATTTGATAAGCTGAGTTATCAATATGCTAGATAGTGAAACAGATTTCGGTCAGGTATGGTAAATATTATATACATTTCAGTGTTTCCCAAAATATACACTTCCGCTTCAAAAACAAAATGCTAATGTAGCATTGTTTTCAATTTTTCCAGAAATTTCCGTTTTTTTCCAAGCTTCAAAATTTCTGGAAATTTTACATCTCTAAGTCGGATATATTTGGTATGTTGTAAAAACACTATACTACTGAACAGCTGAATGTACCTTAAAAATATTTTATCCTCTTTAATCTTAACGTACAGATAAACAGTCCAAATTCCCCAAACAAGCTCTTTCCATATTTCATATTCCTTGGCTTTGATCAGCAAAGATACCACATTTTCATGACCTTGTCTTCATCCAAAATGGTCTTCAGCTGCAAGAAAAATCCCCAAACTCCAGGGAATCCAGGGTAAACCTGTAAGAGTACCTTGCAAGAAGATTGCCTGGTCCAACTAATATAGTGAAAACAGTTGTTTGTATGTATTATTTAAGCAGCGTGTTTCCCTATTTAGTAGGAATGCTCTTCACCGTAATGAATATAATTATTTCAGTATGGGATCAGGATTCAGATATCTTGGGTTCCCACCCAGCAAGAACAATTCTCTTTGCCACAGTTGCTATGAGCAGATTTGAAAATATATCCGCTGTTTACTTGCTGTTGTTGTTATTCAGTCGCACAGTCGAGTCCAACTCTTCGCGACCCCATGGACCAGCTCCCGCCAGGCCTTCCGGTCTTCCGCCGTCCTCTGAAGTTTGCTCAATTTCATGTTCGTTGCATCTATGACACTGTCTAACCATCTCATCCTTTGCCGTCCCCGTCTTCTTTGACCTTCAATCTTTCCCAGCATCAGGGTCTTCTCCAGTGAGTGCTCCCTTCTCATTTGGTGGCCAAAGTATTTGAGCTTCAGTTTCATTATCTGGCCTTCCAGGGAACAGTCAGGGTTGATTTCTTGTAGCTTATTGAAAATATTGATAGCCCCTCTCTCATCTAAATTAGCTATTGTGGTGGTCTAGATCCTGATGGTTTGGTTTTTAGGCTGCCTGTCCGCAACAGCGACAGGAATACTTGTTCAGCACTGAGAACCACGTGAGAATTTTATCACAAGCTGAAAGAGCAGCATGTGTTCCATACAGTTAATACTGTTACGCTTATGCTGTGATACTTGGATTGCAGAGCTGCTGACCACCAAATGCTTCTTAGCCATGCCTCTGTCTGTTATTATGCAGCACCTGCTTATGAATGAATTTACCATTAATATCAATATTAAACAAAAACGTTTTCCGTGGCTTGGAGTATCCAGTGTCAACAAAATATAGTTTTGATGGAAGAGTACTCATAATATTAAAAATTCCAAAGTACTACAATGAAACATTTTAAAAATGTTTCTGTGTTGAAGATGATGGGTGGCAGAGAGCCAGTGCGGTGCACTGGTTAAAAGTGGAGGACTGTAATCTGGAGAATTGGGTTTGATCCCCCACTCCTCCACGTGAAGCCAGTTGCGTGACCTTCGGTCAGTCACACTTCTCTCAGAGCTCTCTCAGCCCCACCTACCTCACAGGGCGTCTGTTGTGGGGAGAGGAAGGGCAGGAGACTCTAAGCCACTCTGAGACTCCGAGTGAAGGGTGGGGTCTAAATCCTCCTCCTCCTCTTCTTCTTATTCACCAGCCACACGAAGTGCCAGTGCATCAATATATCTTCAGGGCTGGTATGTCCGCCGAAGAGCTTTACACTCTGCTAAGAATAACCGACTAGTGATCCCTAGCCCAAAACATGTCCAGCTGTCCTCAACCAGAGCCAGGGCCTTTTCAGCCCTGGCTCCCACCCGGTGGAACTCTCTGCCAAATAACGTTTGCGCCCCCTGTGGGACCTGGTGCAATTCCTCAGGGCTTGCAAGGTAGAAATGTTCCGCCAGGCTTTTGGTTGAGGACAGCAATGGGTACCATCTCATCTGGCCATCCCTTCTCCTCCCCCAGCTATTTGCAAGACAGTAGTGCAAATTGTAGATTGATTTAGTGCCACTGAAAATGTTTTTAGGTATTTTAATTTTTTTTTTTAAAATGGTATAGATTTTTTGTTGTTAACCACCCTGAGCTCTGTGAACTAAAAAAAGGGTGGTTTACTAATAGAAATGATAAAATAAATAAAAACAAGGATGTTTTATTTATATAAATATATTTATATAAAATATTTATATAAATAATTAAAAATAAGGATGCTTATCCCGGCTTTTGCATCAATGGGGACCCAAAGCGGCTTACATTGGTCTCTTCTCTGTTTTAACATCACAACATCTCTGTGAGGTAGGTTAGGCTGAGAGTGCGTGTGACTGGCCCAAGGTCACCCAGCAAGGTTCTATGAGAGTATGGAGATTTGAACTCAGGTCTCCCAGATCCTAGTCTGATACTTTTTAACACTACACCATGCTGGCTTTGAAAGCACATGTGTGATAATCTTAATGTACTAGACTATTTGGATGGCAAAAATGCATGGATATGATTCTGCATCTCAGCGTGTTTTTAAAAAAATAGCACAAGAACTTCTAGAGCACTGGGATGTTTTCTTCCACATCAGTCTCTAACCAGTAAGAGAAAGAAAGGGAGGAGATTTAAAGGGCTAACAGATAGGGACCAAAAGTGAAGGGGGAGGGGAATCATCACATTTTTCAGAAGGGACACCTAGAAAGGTCAATAATTCCATTGTAAACATCCAAAAGCAAAACCAAAACAGCAACAGCTGTTTTGGACCAGAATAATAAAATGCAATTAGAAGCCATGACATTTGAAAAACAACAAGTTTGATCTGACACAACATTTTGAAGCTTATCTCTACAAGCATGAAGCCTAAAAATTCATTTTCTAAAGAACAATGAGAGATGTTTTAAGACTCTACCAATGAACATCTGATGGCATAAATATGTGCCTCAAAGACAACGTGCTCGCGACATGTTATCGGGCTCTCTTATGTCACTTGAAGGAATTCTGGCGGCGGGCTGGATCAAGAGATAATTTTGAAGCTCTTAAAGCATTCACTTGGGCAATGGAACGTGGCAACTGGTTCTCCCACAGCTACAACCTGTAGTGAAATCTCCCACTGCTGACACTGCATGTGGCAAAATGTCCTGTGGCACTTCATTCTGCACTCACGAGAGCCAGTTTGGTGTAATGATTAGGAGTGTGGACTCTAATCAGGGAGAACTGGATTTGAGTCCCCACTCCTCCACATGCAGCTGCATTGTGTGACCTTGGGTCAGTCCTAAATTCTTTCAGAGCTATTCTCTCAAGGGCAGTTCTCAAAAGAGCTCTCTCAGCCCCACTTACCTCACAGGGTGTCTGTTGTGGGGAGGGGAAAGGGAGATTGTAAGCTGCTCTGAGACTCTTTCGGGTAGTGAGGGCAGGGTATAAATCCAACCTCTTCCTCTTCATCTATCAAGGCTTCACTGGCCCCTATCCCAACCACTTAAATCTGCTTCAGTGTCTGCTGCCACCGTCCAGTGCCACCTCTGAAGGAGAGAGGGCATATTCTTTTATCCTTGTACTATGAATGAACTCAATATGATGTAAGAGGGTTTTTATTTTTTACGCGCTGGTGTAAACATGTCATTGGGCTCCTTTTTACAAGTGGGTGTGATAAAAACATTTTAAATGCATTAAATAGATTAAAAGATCCCAACAATTCCCCAAACTGGGGCTAAATTATGATGACTGCACATTTCAACTGGTTGGACAAAGCCCTGTACAGGCCTAGCAAAAGCACCCCTCCTGTAAAAAACAAACACTGCTCCAAGATATGACAAGAAAATGGTTACACGCATGTATTTCACTGCAAGCAATGAAAAGCTGAAGTGGAATACAGAGACAAGCCTATCTGGGTCTTCGGCAGTGTAACCTCATGAACCAATTCTATGATGCTGTAGTAGTGAATCATGATCTTTGTATTTGGAACGGATCATACCAGTCAACTAAGCTATAGTCAACTCTCAGATGACAAGACAGGAATTAATATATCAATATTCAGTCAAATTTTATGCAGATTGTTTTTTGTTGTTGTTCAGTCGCACAGTTGAGTCCAGCTCTTTGCGACCCCATGGACCAGATCACGCCAGGCCTTCCGATCTTCCGCCATCCTCTGAAGTTGGCTCAACTTCATGTTCGTTGCATCTATGACACTGTCTAACCATCTCATCTTTTGCCGTCCCCGTCTTCTTTGACCATCAATCTTTCCCAGCATCAGGGTCTTCTCCAGTGAGTGCTCCCTTCTCATTTGGTGACCAAAGTATTTGAGCTTCAGTTTCATTATCTGGCCTTCCAGGGAAGAGTCAGGGTTGATTTCTTTTAGGATTGACTGATTTGATCTTCTTGCAGTCCAAGGGACTCTCAAGAGTCTTCTCCAGCACCATAGTTCAAAAGAATCTATTCTTCGGCACTCGGCCTTCCTTATAGTCCAACTCTCGCAGCCATACATGACTACTGGGAATACCATTGCTTTGACCATGTGGACTTTTGTTGGCAGGGTGATGTCTCTACTTTTTATCATGCTGTTTAGGTTTGCCATCGCTTTCCTCCCAAAGAGCAGGCGTCTTTTAATTTCATGGCTGCTGTCACAGTCTGCGTGATCTGGGATCCCAGGAACGTAAAGTCTGTCACTACTTCCACGACTTCCCCTTCTATTTGCCAAGGAGTGATGGGGCCGGATACCATGATCTTAGTTTTTTGGATGTTGAGCTTCAAGCCCACTTTTGCGCTCTCCTCTTTTACCCTGAGCAAGAGGCTCTTAAGGTCCTCTTCACTTTCTGCCATTAGAGTGGTATCGTCTGCATATCTTAGTTTGTTGATCTTTT
>NW_015166432.1:942479-949689 GCF_001447785.1 Gekko japonicus | reverse complement strand
AATTCTGGCTTGTGATTCATCCAGGCCAGCATTTTGCATGATGTACTCTGCATATATATTAAATAAGCAAGGTGACAATATACATCCTTGTCGTACTCCTTTTCCTATGCTAAACCAATCAGTTGTTCCATATCCGGTTCTAACTGTTGCTTCTTGACCCTTATACAGGTTTCTCAAGAGACATGTGAGGTGGTCTGGTACTCCCATCTCTTTAAGGACCTGCCATAGTTTGTTGTGATCCACACAGTCAAAGGCTTTAGCATGTTCAATGAAGCAGAAGTAGATGTTTTTCAGATTGTTCTAATCAGGTACAAATTAAGAATGGATGTCCAAAGTACACCATAGTCCTAAATCTGCTGAACAACAACAGCATACACTTGAGTACATATCAAATCATTTTTCAGATATAGAGACAAGCAAGGAGGGAGGGAGGGAGGAAGAAGGAGAGAGAGGGGAAGAGAGAGAAAGGTCAGTTATGACTGCCCCATCCACTTCCCTTCCCTCAGAGGCAAGGTTTTCCCTCCATTTTTCCTTCCCTTTCTGACTGAGCCACCCTAGTAATGTGTTTTCTTCTTTCCTGATGAACTTTGGCTGTCTCACCCTGTGTCAGTATGATATTTTACTGCTGGCTCAGCCCAGAAGCCTGAGGGAAAGGTCGGGATTGCCCTTTTACTTAAACCACTGAAAATGGCACTTGAGACATTTTGAAGTTCAAAATTAACAAATTATTTTATTCAATGTAGAGGGGAAGGGTCAGGTGAAATCAGGGGTTGAAATTTCTTAGGTAACTCAATATAGATAACTCTGAGGTAAAACCAGTACATGCGTAGACTTTAGTTCTTGTATTTCAGGCTAATTAGAGTTTCTTAAGCTATTCACAAGCTATTCACACGGGAGGATTTGCCCAAGCAAGAGGGACGAATCGGGGGCACATCTAGCGGGCGCGATCACACCGCAACATCTGGGAAGCATCACGCACCCATCCCCGATCCGTCCCTTCGGTCCGAAAACACGGATTTAAAAGGTACTAGCAACCTTCCGGTTGATGTGCGGCAACTCCAGGCATCTGGTCGGGGAAGCGCTGGTAGCCTGTCGCAGCCAGCGCCGTTCCCCGTCCCACGCATGCGCACAATCGTGCGACTGCCGGTTTGCTGCACAACGTGTGATCGGCTGCCGGAGCATGGAGCACAGAGCCACAGGGGCACGTCAGATCGTGCTCCTGCAGTTCTTTTTGCTCCGGCTCTAATTTGCCTCCCTTCAGCAGCGGATCATCCTGCTTGTGTGACCGGGACCACAGTTACTTAAATCTTTAAGTTGAAAGGCTTTTGTTCCAGTGTTTTCCCCAAACATGTCAGTACACTTTCTTTGAATATTGACTCGTTTGCTTTCCAGAAGGTTAGTACACTAGTTCCAGTACCCAAACACCTTCTCTTGAAACACCAGTACTCATCTTGAGTTTTCAACTGACTCTTAAGGTATCTAAAGGCAGTTTCTAACCACATTAGACCAGGGATCTCTGCACTCTTCAGAGCTAACTCCCTGTTTGACTGGGTACGGAAATTCTCCTTTCACTAGAAGATCTATCCCCCTTCTTTGGCCTGAATGGGTGCCTCTGTCTAACTACCCATTTGTCCTTGCCAACTTTCCCCAGTTCTCTCATCTGTGTTAAACTGCTCCCAGTCAGGGCTGAATTCTGAATGAATTCTCCTCCTCAGCATTCCGCTGTAAAGTCTCTCTCTGCTCAGCTGATGCTAACCAATCAGATTGCTTGGATCAGCTTGCCACTCAAAGCTTTTTGATTCCGTGAAGAATTAATCCTTCACAGTCCTTCAGCTGTTTGTACAGTACTTCTAAGCTTCTTAAAAGTGCAGTCCATCACATCAGTATTCCAGTTGCTGATTTCCATCTCTTTGTCATAATGCAACATGACCACAGAATGAAATTGGCAGGGGAAGAGCTATGCAGGTATGGGCAAATGACATGCTCTGGTAAATTTCTATCAGACAAGGTAAAAAGGCTGAAATACAGGATACATGTGAAAAGCAGGACAACACTTACAATTGAAAGAGGCCACCCAGGAGTAGAGGACACATTCTGTTTCCCAAACTGTGTCTCAGATTGCAATCTACTTTGTTTCTACAATTTAAATCAGGGGTTCCCACACATCAATATGAGACACTGGGTTGAAGCCTACAAAATAGCAGATTGAATGAGCCTGCAGAGCAAATTTTTGCTGCCCCCCCATTTCCATGTCAGTTCCCTGTGCCCCTGCAAATCTCCCCCCTTAATCTGAAAATCAGGGGACACCTGGGAGCAGTATTCCCTCTAAGTTGAGTTAGTGTGAGCTAACTCACAGTTTTTTTAGCCTCCGGCTCACCCATTTTTATCTCAGCTCAGGAAGGATGGCTCCAGAGCAAACTAATTTATGCAGCAGCCAAATCGCTCACTCACAACTTTAATGCCAATAACTCACAAAGTAGAATTTTTGCTCACAAGATTCCACAGCTCAGAGGGAGCATTGCCTGGGAGCTACCTGCATTGGGGTACAAGGGGGTTACCGACAAAAGGGGGAATAATAAAAATTTTCCACTAACAGAAGAGTTCATGCAGGAGGTGGGGTAGATAGGTAAGTTTCTGCAATATCTCTCTTTCCCCCCCCAGCAGTCACCCACAATGTATTCCACACCACCCACAAGGGTTCCTCAAACCTGGGAGTATTGTTTCACGGAGCACAGAGGGCTACTGTGCAAACAGGGAGGCAGCAAAAATCCTTTGTGCAGACTGGTTGCATTCACTGTTCTGTAGTGTCCGTCTGAAAACAAGTGGGCTCCGAAGGACTGCTGGGAAAAGGGAAAATGTGCTCCCCACTTCAGAAACCGGGGAAGGAGAGCAGTGGGGAGGTTTATCGCAGTGTGTCTTCATTTTCAGTCATATAAATGATAGCTCTCATTCTGTCCTCAAGTTTATACCTTGAATAAAACTTTGTTGGTCTTAAAGGTGCCACTGGACTCGAGTTTTGTTCTGTCCTAAATAGTTATACTTGCAGACACTGTCACGGTGGGGGCTGGTTTCCACTGACAGGGACATGCAGACAGCATGATATGACCATGTGTACAAATAAATATGAATTTATTATTGGTAAATAAACATGAATTTCAGGATAACATGTTAACAGTTCTTCTGGAGTTGCTGGAGGGGACCAAGTATCTTTACTGATTGGTGCTTATGCCCCAGATATATTCCCAATTTGACAGATCATAGACTATAACTGATCTCTTGTATTTTTTAAAAAGACAAAAAAGCAAAATCCATATAATAAGTGAACAGACACTCATGTTATAAAGTTAGCTGTGTATCAACAGAAGAAAGTTGAAATAAATGGTATAATGTAGCATTTCAGTTAAGACAGGGCTAGCTATTTTTAACATTACTATTATCTTGCGTATTTCACATAAAACTGTTGGTGGCTCTATCATGGGACAGCAGAAAATGTACACTTAAGTTTTCCAAATTATTATAAAAACACATCTTCCACCTGCACATTCTAAATGTCTTCACTCACTAACAGAAGAAAGTTTTAGTTCGAAGAGTTATGCACATATTTCCCACACTGTGCTATTGTTTCTAGTTGTTTCGTTCGTTTGCATTATCCCACTATAGACATTCCATGACTCCAGCATCTAATCTTTTAACATTAAGGGCTTTATTAATTAAAACACAGTTATGGTCTTCTGTACTGCTTAAATTCTGAGATATTATCTCTGCACCTGGACAATCTTTTCATATAAGAACAATGCAGACAGACCACAAAGACCTTTATTAGATTTTCTGGAGCAGAAAATGAAAAAGACATTTGGGTGTGGAATGTGTGTGGGAAACTTCTGTATGTCGTTAACTGTTCCAGATCAGCTCTCCAAAATTTGAAGGGAAAAAAAATCAAACAAGCTCGACGCTTTGAAGAAGTCAAAAACACACCTTTCATTCTAAATTTAGCCCCTATTTAGTACAGATTAACAGCTAAAGAAGCTGCCAAAAATCAGACACCCTGCCTGTGTACTCTGCCAAAGTTTTCGTCTCTTTGCTTTTATTTTTATTAGTTCAAAAGAAGCCTTACTGCATCAAATAATCTTATCATAGGGGTAGAGAATTCCACAGTCCCCCACATAAATTGAGAGACTATAAGGGGGGAAAATACAGTGCTATTCATTGCAATAAATGGATATTAACTTTGGAAATGTGTGGCCTGCATATGAAGGACAAAATTAGTTTTCACACATACTTAGGGTCCACAACACCTAGTAAACATAACAGGAACAGCTGTGATCCAGAACAGCCAAGGAAATGTGCATAAGAGATCACATATGCATTTAGGTTGATTCCCTTACTGCTGAATAGCCAAAATACATCTAAAGAGCAATTTGTTCAAGGGGGCCTGCTGCAAGAACCCTCAGGAGAGAGCCCCCAACCAAGTCCATGCATCTTCACTATGCATGGGAGACTCTTCTACAGCATAGCCAATATGTTTAAATATTGTTACCCCATAGCAGCTGGTAATTTAAAGACTAATCCACTCATATTTCCTCTTCCTCGCTAAATGTTTTCATTGTTTTTATATCTTCAGACATATTTTAGCTCTATTTTTAATTGGTTCAATGACAAGAACATAAAAGAAGCCATGTTGGATTAGGCCAATGGCCCATCCAGTTACGCAGTGGCCAAAACGCAGGTGCCATCAGGAGGTCCACAAGTACTCCCAAAGCCCTCCCACTGTTGCCCCCCATGCACCAAGAATACAGAACATCACTGCCCCAGACACAGTGTTCCATCTATATCCTGAGGCTAACAGCCACTCATGGACCTCTGCTCTGTATGTTTATCCAGTCTCATCTTGAAGGTGTCTATGCTTGAAGCCACCACCACTTCTTGTGGAAGTAAATTCCACATGTTAATTATTCTTTGGGTGAAGAAGTACTTCCTTCTATCTGTTCGTAGCTTACTGCTCATTCATTTCATTGAGTGCCCACAAGTTCTTGTATTGTGAGAAAGGGAGAAAAATACATCTTTTTCCTACCTTCTCTATCCCATGCATAATTCTGTAAACCTCTATCATGTCACCGCTCAAACGTCATTTCTCCAAGCTAAAGAGCCCTAACCTCTTTAACCTTTCTTCATAGAGAAGGTGGTCCATCCCCTTAATCATTTTAGTTGCCCTTTTTCTGCAGCTTTTCCAATACTACCTTTTTTGAGGTGCGGTGACCAGCTATAGATTTATACAGGGGCATTATGATACTGGCTGATTTGTTTTCAGTCCCCTTCCTAATAATCCCCAGCATAGCATTTGCCTTTTTCGTTGCAGTCGGACAATGAGTCAACATTTTCAGTGAGTTATCGACCACAATTCCAAGATTTCTCTCCTGGTCAGCTAACGCCAGTTTGCACCCTATCAGCGTATAATGTTTTAATGGTGATTTTATTTTGTATGTTATAATTTGTTAGCCGCCTTATTGGCCCCTGTGAGGGCATAAAGGTGGGATGTAAAATCTATAAATGAATGAACGAATGATTTCGGCCCAATCCATACTTTAATAATTGAATAGCGAGGTAGACGTGGTGTGATTACTTCCTATACTGGTCTGGCAATGTTTGAAAGCAACTGATAATGTTCGGCCTCTATTATAAACAGTTACAGATGAACTTGAGCAGAGTAGTCACTTTGTAGGCCTCCTACTACCCCCCCCTTCCTTCCCATTCCTTTCCTTGTCTGGCTTGATTGGTGTTCCTCCTGAGTTATCCACTGTCTCCAATTGCATTCAAGGTTGTTGAGGAGGCTGGGTACAAAACAACTCCCCACCCCGCTTTCCGGTTCTGAAACTGCAGTTTTGTTCTTCTCTCCCCTCCCTTAAACTCATCGTCATGCTGGTAATTGACATCTTTCACTCTCTACTTGGATTGCCTGGAGGTCAGATGAACATGAAAATTAATCATTTCTCAACTAGATTTTCTAATGCTTCCAAAGATTTACTTTCTGAACTGAATGTGGGGGAGGTAGTGGTCTGTTGAAACAAAAAACAAAAAACAAAAACAAAATAAGGGTCCTTGGATTGCTACAGTGTGGGAACCGTTCATTTAGGTGACAAGACAGTTTTCAGAAGAAAACAACAAAAAATGAAATTATCTCAAAACTAAATACAACTGAAGCTTCCTCCTGAACAAGATTTCAAGATGACCGGTAAATTCACTTCCGTGGAAAACCTTTGATGTTACTGGAGTGTTTCTGGACGATATCTGATAGAGGCACCCTCTCCCTCATGTATATATAATAACACAGCTGTATGGAAGCCACTTCCCCATCACGGAGTTCAACATAGCTACAGGCACCTGGCCAAGAGAGAGGGATCATGGGGGAAAGAAGCATGTGATAGGCCGTGCCCAAATGGTTTCACCATTCACATACAGTTGATAACCGCATAAGAAAACAGCCCCTGCAATGTTACAACTATACTCGAAGAAGCACAGAAGCTAGTCCAAATGTACAGAAACTGCATAATTGAAACAAAGCAATTCTTTTTGTATCCACAGGAGACTAAAACCAAGAGACTAAGGTAACGTTCTGATAGCACTCTTTCCAGCTTGTGTCACATCTGGAATGGGGTGTAGGAAAGCAGCAGCAAAATGCTTGAAGATGTAAATCGTCCAGTGTCCCAGACATCAGGCAAACGCTTCCGGGATTCCCCCCCCCCAAAAAAAATGTTGGTCCAACAGATGTGTGTATCGGTCTCAGAGCTATCAGGATATATTCATCACAGATGCTGACCACTGCAGTTATCTTCCACCCACCCACATACTTCCAAGATTTAAAAACATGAATAAAGAATCATAACATCAGAATCAGCCATGAGATCAGGTAGGCCTTACACCTAGCAGACACACATTAGCACATGCTAACCTGTATTACCGATACTCTGAGTAATCACTTTTGAAAACATTTTGCACATAGGGACAATGTACCAAAATGCTGCTTCTTGTATAGGAAGAAGCTACCTGCTCATAACTTAGTCAACAAAGAGTACATTCCTACACAGAGTTACTCCATTCTACGCTCACTGACTTAAGTGGACTTAGAGTAACTCTGCACAGGATTGCACTGTTAGTCTCCACTGGGATTAATTCCCAGGAGTCTTTTATTCTAAATAAGAAAACAAATAGTCCA